>NC_133535.1:44840328-45144310 GCF_048544455.1 Silene latifolia | reverse complement strand
TGCGTTGATCGTCAAGCCGGGTATTTCTTTGACTAGCGCGTCCTTTGCCATGTTGCGGACCTCGACAATTAGGTTTTGAGATCCTCCTTGAGCTTGTTATGCGTGAAGCCTCCATCGCTTTCCCCGGTGACCATGCGAATGATGGGGGTAATGTCCCTTCGTTCATCTGCACGTTACTGCTCTGGTCTATATGGGGCTTTGTAATATCCCAAGTATCCACGGCGCATGTAGTCCTTTATTGCTTCCTTCAGTTGTTGTCACTCGTCTGTATCGTGGCCGTTTACTTTGTGGTAATCGCAATATTTTTTCCCATCGCCTTCCTTTTTTATCTTAGGAGGCTTTCTCCACTTCTTGTTGTCCTTTTATAAAGCTTACACATATGACATTATCCTGTTCGACGGGGTGTGATGTTGGAACCGTGGGAAAGGATCTCTGTCTTTCTTCTTTGGTCCCAGCCTCTTTCGAACATCATGGAGGTGATGCCTTGGTCAAGCTCCTTCCACGCGCTAAGGAAGTGTCGACCGACGTAAACCTTTTCTGATAGTCCTCCTCTCCGATGTATTCGTCAACCACTTCTTGAGGCTCCACGAGGCTCTTTGGTGGCTTCCGGAGCATCTCGCTCTTAAGGGCTCCATCTATTAATCCGTGAGTTAGGACAAAGACTACCATTTTGTTGGCGAGGCCTTTGATTTTCTGTCTTTCTAAGTTGAAGCGATGAATATAGTCCTTGATTTGCTCGTCGCTTAACTCTTTAAGTGTGAGCAGCTCAAATGTCGTCCTTTCGCGCCTCTTGTTGCTGGCATACTGATCTCTGAAGTGTTGGCGTTGGTCCACGTAGGATCTGATTGACCCATCCGACAAGCCTCTAAACTAGGATTGCGCGGGCCTGACAAGGGTCACCGGAAAGACTTTACAGCAGATAGCGTCATCCGCGTCCCACATCTCCATGTGCTGTATGTACGCAGCTAGGTGGTCGTTTGGATTCGTCGTTTTGTCGAGTTGGACTATTGTCATTTTGATTTTGGGGACTTTCGCCCTTCTAATCTTTCCATCTGGCGGGTTGGGCGTGGAAGGATGACTTGCTTTCGACGACTACTCATCGGGTTGCCGTGTAGTCATACTCCTCTTGCCCTTCTCAGTCAGGCAAAAGAATATTGATTTAGTTTTCTCGCTCTGCCTACTTCTCTTGGATGTGCTCCTTAGGGGATTGTGATCATCGTATGATGATGCGGTCAACTCATGCACTGCTTGTGAGCAGGTCTCTTCGCGACGTTTACTACTCTTCACCTCTGTCGAAGTCTTATCACTGATTAACTTTATAGGGGTGATAGAGGGGTCATCTTTAACGTTCTCCTTTCGTAGAGGTGTTGATAGTACACCTAGAGCTTGTTGTAAAGCTTTTATCATCGTTGCCAACTCATTTAGGCTCAGAGTTACGTATTGATCAGCCGCGGTCTCGACTTGTGCTGGCGTATCGTCGAGGATCACTATCCCCTTGAGGCGGGTGTTAGCATCACGGATGATGTTGGTACTAGTTGTCGCCGCTTGAACCTGTAGATGAGTAGCAGATTAGGTTGATGGAGATCTTGATAGTGTTAGGTTATGAGAGTACTTAGCTCGTTTAGAGTGTCCTTCTGCGACATTCTTCCATAAAGGCATCTTAGGGTGATTCTTGTAGGACTTTAATGTAAAGTTCCCCACACACAGTGCCACATTGTTTCGGGTTGAAAAGAAACAAGTAGTCGTCGCCTAATCTGGAGTTGGGTCGACGCGCTCCTTTCGGCTGTTGGATGGTTAGATGTCCCCCTACCTCGAGCTTTGCCTATATATGTAACACACATGGCCTCGGGGGAGGGGGGGTTGGTCTTGAGTGGGCCTCTCTGATGCTTAAGTTAGTATGGTATCCTCAGATGTAAGTTGAGACCTTTGACGTGAGGCTAGATCTCTCTCTTAGTTGCTTATGGTAGTTTTATTTTTAGAGAGAGAAACTAGTTGTTGTGTGGGATTGATTTGACTCAGTTGTTGAGGCTGTCTTCCCTTACAAAGATTATTGTCTCTATGTAAGTGTTTTCCCTTGGAAGCAATCCAAGGGAAGATATTTATTGTTGTAGAGGCTGTGTACCTTACTTTCGACCTGGCTGTCATTCGGACCCGTTTGACTCGTCGATTCGTATGCGGGTCGGGTCGGCTCGACGTGCCCCATCAATTGTGTTTTGTTTTGATAAAAAGAAAAAATCAAATGGAAAACTAATCAAGACAATTGAGTAAAGTCATGCAATGTATATTTTAATGATAATATTTTTTTTTACTAAAAACTAATGATTTCATTTTATAAATTTTCTCAAATTTGTTTAATGAATTTTTTTTTTGTGACGAAGTGAATAATGTTTGCCTATAATTTTGTTTTATACTAATAAAAAATTTAACAATTTATACAGTTTTATGTTAACAGTTTTATTTTATTTTAATTAAAGGATTATAAAGTAGAATTTGATAAAAAAAAAAAAGAATTTTATAGTTTGATTAACCGATTATATTTTTTTGAAAAGATAATACTTAATGAAAGAAAGTTTTATTTATTTCAATATTTAACTAAATGTACTTTTGAAGAAAAACTTTTGAGAAATTTTATTCTCTTATAGGGGATAATACTAATAAGTAGTTCTTCGTATGAACTTAAACAAAGGATCATATTTGGCACAAAATCTGAAATAAGTACCGTCATTGTACAAAGTGCAAGCTTTATAATGTTGAAGTACATACCTCAGAACCTCTGCATTTCCTAACAATCTCAAGAAATAAACCAGTTAAATAAACAGCAGGGGAATTTTTCTTTGCCTTGATAAATTTCTGTGATTCAAAGACGAAATCAAGAGCATTGGAGTAATTATGGTTGGCTATTATTTCCGGGAACGCAATATGCAAAAATGCGAATTGGTTTCCCCACATCTTAGATTCGGTTTTAAGCATGTCCTTAATAGACATGTAACCATTGACGTTCCTAGTGTTGAGCAGCACTGCAACAGTGGATCTTGAATTTCTGAAACTTTGTCCCGCGTCTTGCATGTATGATCGAGCCGCAAAGAAGATTATTCCTGTTAGAACTGCATTTATCGTCTGCAATTTTAAAACCTACTCATCATTTTGAGAATATTTTATTATTGGGTAATACTAATAACATACTGTCTCCTTGTCTTACAAATAACTTTAACTTAATAAATGTTAAATTAAGGGAATAAATAATTAGAATGAGATGGTGTTTTCACATAAGGATATCTTACCACATTAAGCTTTGTTTTGACCTGTATAAGCATGTCGAGGGACAAATCAACAGAAGAGATGTTTATAGTAGGATGAAATCCAACACCTTGACTTCCAGATCTGATAGGTGTCTCATCATCAACAACCCAACCAACTTTTGCGATACTCCATCCAAATTCACATACACCATTATATATGGAACATATATTTCTTGCCACACGATTAATAACATTAATCATCCTCTGGCTGCTGTCATTAGCTTCCGGTACCCGTCGAGTGGAAGGAAACGTTAACGGAAGGGAAGAGTCATCTGCTCTTTGCAAGCAGGAAAGAAGAGCTCCCATTAACGAGTATCCGTCTCCAAGTGAGTGGTGTAGTTTGAATATGAGACTTCCTGCTGCTTTGCTTGTTGGGTACTTAAATATATGAATTTCCCATAATGGCTTGTCTTCTGGTAAGGGTTCTATGCCGATTTTTGTTAGGTATTTGTCAAAATGAATATCATATTCATTGATTATTAATCCCTCTGGATAGATAGGGATTTTGACGTGATCATGCATGTTTACTTTCACTATTTTCCATCTTCTTCCACCTTCTTTATTAGTTGTCTGTTAAGTTATTTGTACAAATAAACGTTAAAAATACAACATTTTTGTATGTCTGTGTAATATTAAATGATAAGTATATATATGTATGTTCATGCCGGTTAGATTAATTAGCTAGTAAAATATTTTGGTCCCGACCCTTAGCTTATAAATGAGAACTTAAAAAATTACCATGATAGACGAAAATCTCGAGCTGATGGGGATGAAAACATCTTCAACAAGCGGCAGTATACGAACGACATCCATGGGAATTTCAAACTCAAGGATAGCAAGGATGCACAAGGACAAAGCTTTACTGTTGAGGTATTCTGCAGAAGGAGACAAAGGTTGTTCTTCTCCTAAATCTTCTTCTTCTTCTTTGCATTTTGTTTCAACATGCAACTTTGTATTCATTTTTATTTTATGTAGGAAGATCAACTTGCATCAAAATAGTATGTAGTACTCCTTATGATTATTGTAAGGAAAACAAAATATTATGTATCCATATTATAAACATAAATATTTATTATTCGTTACCTTTATTTTGGTTGCTACCACTTTCGAATTCATAGTTACATAGTCACATGTTCATAGTTTAGGCTTTAGAAAATACTATCTTACAACCAGTTGTATATTAGCATTGTACAACCGCCTCAAAGTTGTTGAGTTCTTTACACAAAGTTGTCGAGCTATTTTATAAGTTATTGAGCTAATTTAAAAAGTTATTGAGTTTAATAATTATTCCTCTTAAGCTCAATAACTTTGTATTGCAACTCGACAATTTTGTTAGTAAAGCTCGATAACTTTATAACAAAACTCGACAACATTGAAAAGGTTGTACATAAACTACATACAACCAGTTGTATAATCTACTAATTGGTATTTGGGTGATTTATAATAACGTTGTACAAATAGTTATTTATAACCTTATAAGTGGACATAGAAGAGTTCACACTTGTATAAAAAAAGATCTTATACAGGAATAATTGATATACAAAAACAATACAATACAAAATATTTTTATTATTTGCTCAATATCAGATGGTTGAATTGTTGTGTTAAATTTGATTAATACTTCCTCCGTTCCATTGAATCATTATGTTTGTTATTTGGACACTATTCATAAGTGGGGACAATCTTCAATATCAATTCTAATATATAACATAAAAGATGGTCGTGTGATATCTTGTTTAAATTGTCTTACCGAGTGGATTATGAATATCAAACTTTTATAATTTTTAGTAATATGTAGTTAAAGATATGAACAAAAGAAAACGAGTATTGATATACGTATATGTAAGCAAATAAATGGAACAGAGGATTTATTGGCTTACAATTATAAATTACAGTGAAAATGTATTAGAATACTAGAATCCTTTTATTGAACCATGACGTTTCTCTTTTTAGTGTATTAATTAGTGGGTAGATGGGCTTGCTATTTTTGATTTTGGTAAAGGAGACTTCTTAGCTTATACTAGTGGTTATTAATTAAAGTGCCGATAAATTTATAAAAATGGGGGAGACATTAATTGTTAGTGAGTAATATTTTACTCCCTCTATTATTTTATATATTACTTTCTCACATTTCAAGACACTCCCTTCTCTCTTCAATATCTCTTAAAATATAAAACTAAATATTATGATATGTATACTCATATGAAAGAGTTTTTCGTAAGGAATTTAATGGTACCATTTTTATATTTTTTGAACAAATATATTTTTGTAAATATTAAAGTCAAAGGCTTACCTCGTAAATGTAAAACATCATATATAAAAAAGTGGAGGGAGTAGTACATTAAATAGTGAAACAAAGAACTTTTTTTTTTTTTTTTGATGACGAGGGGGTTGAATTCCCCCGGGCCCATGCATTCCCGCACCACCACATGAACCATGTAAGCCACCCCTTTGGGGACTGCAGTGGCCAAGTGATCATCCCTTAGCTGGTAGTCGAACCGGGACCTCTCAACTCCTGCATTTCTGCAAGTTTCAAGGTTTAACCCGGCTACCACTGGACTAACACCACTTTTTATTAGTCTGCATGTACTTTGAAACAGCATACTGTTGTCCGGATTCCGATAATAAAATGTAACGAGAGGTACCATAATATTAGAAACTTTTATGTATGGCGCCTTTAAAGTTTAAAGTATGTCTTAAATTATTAAACATCAAAATTAACCTTAAAAAACTTAAATACAATTTTTTCTTAAATTGTAAATTAAACATTAATCTAATAAAAACAATTTGAAGGTGCAATGAAAATTCTTTTTTATAACATCTTTATTAACATACAATTTTGTATGGTTTACAATGTATTTCTCATGTGAGAATAGATGATGATATAAACCCGTTTAATTAAATTGCTAAAAAGCATCTTTATATACATATATACTCATCTCCTTTACTACTTCTCCCTTACTACTAAGAAAATAAAATTCTCAAATAATTTTCCCGCCTAACTTACACTACTCTTTGATGGGCCAGTCTAAGTTGGGCCGTCGACTTTACTAAATCAAAATTGTTTTTACGTCAAGTCTAACGTATGACTTGAATCAATTGAAAACCTATACATGGAAATAAATGTATGCTTTGACTTTTCGAGTAAATGCAATCCTATACATGGAAACAACCTCTCAAATTATGCAAGCTTTACAATATTATCCCGAAAATATACAATCACAATCAATTACTTTGATATATTATGCAATTTTACAACATATCAATTGCACTCTCAAATTATGAAATATTTATTTTAGTAATATGGAGTATATGGAGTATGGAGTACTTTTTAAATAATGTATAACGATTTTTATGTATTTTCTTATAGGAAATAGAAAGTGAAAATGTTAGTTTTAATAATTTGAAAATCGTCTTTTTAGACGCGTAGTATATTATTTTTACCATTTTTTTTGATAAGGCTAATAGTTTTTTTTAACTAGATTTTACATCTAACTTAATTTCATAAATTTGTTCCCATTATCGTTTAACATTATAGTGTTATTATTAATAGTAAACTTTCTTTTCTATCTCCTTATTAATATTTTTTTTTATGACGAGGGGGTTGAATCCCCCGGGCCCATGTATTCCCGCACCACCACATGGACCATGTAAGCCACCCCCTTCGGGGGCTGCAGTGGTCAAGTGATCATCGTCCCAGCTCCTTATTAATATTATATTTAGTATATTATAACATTAAATTAAAAGTAGCTTTAATTTATGCAAATTATTTTATTAAAAGTTTCTCTTTATAAATTTCATCTTGAAAATACCGTGCTGTAGCACGGGAACTACACTAGTTAGTCATTAATATATTAATGATTTTTTTTTTCTACATTATGAATATTGGTGATAATCTTGAGTTCCCAACCAACTTTGACCCTCTGGCTAGCCATAATGACAATATATCCCAGGTGATCCCTACCAACCATTCCTAGCCGATTTCACAGTCGCCAAGAGAGCAGCGCCGATGTTGATTTTAATCAGTTCTTCAGGCGACGGAACCTACGTAGCAAATGAGGGTGATGTCGGAAGCGATGGTCTTATATACACATTTTTAGCATAATCACGGTAGTCCGAAAGTAACCTTGTAAAACTCATGAGAATCAGTTGTATTTTTTATTTTTTATTTCTTATTTGGTGAGAGGTTAGCTTTCTCATTAGAAACATTAATAAACGATTACAAACTACCAACTCATTGGTACATTTTCAAAACATGATTATCCAACTAGTAGCTAGTCGAATTGATCCATGTTTTTATCTCTACTCTATTTTACATACTCAAGCCAAAACATAGATCTAGTTTTGATCATCCTTGAACTACTCTATCAGGATGTATAATAGCTCCTTCAATTCGAGCTTGGTTTCTCTGCTGCCAAATGGTATAGAACGTGGCTTGAATCCATGCATTTGACACCTCTTTCTTCACTTTAGACCATGGCTTTTCTTGAATCCAGCATAACAAATTTGCAGGAGGTAATCTGATGCTAAGAACGCTGCTTACCTTCCCCATTAGCATTATTGTGTACATGCACTGCTAAAAAAGATGTACTCCGTACATGGGTTTCTGCAGCTCTACCACACAATAAGCAAGTGTCCTCAGAAATAGTACCCAAATGAAAAAGCTTGTCCTTCAGCTGAAGAGCCTCTCTTGCAATCAACCAATTGATAAAAGTGTACTTTGGTAAACACTAAGTGTTCTAGATCTGCTTATCCCAAATAACAAGGGGCTGCTTACTCCTAATGCAATGGTACCCACTAGATACAGTATACCCATAGGGTTGTGGGATCAATTAGTTAGTAGAATACCCCTGAGAAAATTTATCTTTAACCTTACAAAATACAAATAACCTTCCAATACAAAGAAGTGTTAGGTTTGGGAGTATAAAAAGGCTTGTCATCAAATAATTTTTTTTTTTTTTTTTTTTTTTGAAATGAACCTCGAAGGTCCTACTGTATTAAAGATAAATCAGCACTAACAGCATCGTTCGCGATCAAAGGCAAGCCCCCCGACCACAGAAATCTACCCACTATTCTAGGAAAAGGATGGGCTAACGCATGAGCCACCCCATTGTTTAAACGACTAGTAAACGACCAAACAACAGAATTAAAAGAAGAGTGTAACGAAATAATGTCATCTAAGACTAAATCAAAAATACTTCGACCGAAACGAGACTTCCGCAAAGCTTCAACCACTTGTAGACAATCACTTTCGACGACGATGTTCATATGTCCTCTCCGTCGTGCTTCCTTGACTCCTTCCAAGACCGCCACAGCTTCCGCAATATGACTTTCCCACAGCTGCTCCAACACCAACGTCGCCCCCCAAAGCACCTGACCCCTACCATCCCTGCACACCATACCCAAATTCACACCCTTACCTTCTTGAACTCCTGCGTCGACGTTAACTTTCACATATCCCTCCGGGGGTACCACCCAACCCTTACGAGCCCTCTCCCTCCGTCTCACGCCCTCGTCCTCCCGGCTGCTCAGCTTCACATAGCCCCCTCCCTCTATCTCCTCCATCACGTCCCGTATTCGCTTCACCACATCACACGGGTTCACTTCTCGAGCTTCAAAAACGACTTTGTTTCTATGCTCCCACAAAGCCCAACACGCCACCATAAACCAACCACACTCCCGCCCTCCAAGCTCCCTCCATCGTGCCTCAATCCAATCCCGCACACCTCCACCACCCACTTCCTCCTCTTCTCCCGCCAGCCCAATTTCCTCCCAAACCCGTTGTGCCACCCCACAGTCCCTAAAAATATGAGTACTCGACTCAAAACAAGAATTACAAAAGGAACAGAAAGAAGACTCACCTCGAACCCGAGTGGCGATGTTTGCTCTTGTTGCTAAAGCTTCGCTGCACAGCTTCCAAAAGAAGAGTTTCACGCAAGGCCACACCGGGATTTTCCAGAGCCTAGTCCAAAGCCACTTTTCCCTCTCCCAATTTGAAGCACCCCCCACCTCCAACGATTCGCGTCCTCCCACCAACAGTCGATAAGCCGACTTAACAGAGAACACTCCATCCCTCTCCGCACTCCAAAACCAGTCATCATTGGTGGCATTCTCGCTGAGCCGTATATTCTTTATTCTAGCCCCTTCGAACCCCAAGAAAATGTTATCAATAAGCTGCTCATTCCAAGCTCCACCCCCGTCATTCAGTAAGCTCGCCACCATCATGCCCTCGAACCCCGGGGGTTGTGGTGTTATAACCCGCCCAATCTGGTTCGACACTACCCAGGCATCCCCCCACACTCTAGTCGTGAGTCCGTTCCCAATGCGTCGTCTAAGCCCCAAACCGAGTACCTCCTTAGACTCGTGGATTCCCCTCCAAGTATAACTGGGGTGATTGCCAATATTTGAGGATAAAAAATCCACATTCGGATAATATCTAGCCTTCATAACCCGAGCCCATAAACTGTCCGTCTCCGTAGTGAGCCTCCATGCTTGTTTGCTTAGCAACGCAAGATTAAACAGCTTAAAATCAGAGAACCCCATGCCACCCATACCCTTTGGTTGACAAAGCTTTCTCCACGAAACCCAAGAGATACCCCTCTTCCCCTCTTCATGCCCTCCACCAAAACCTCGACATCATACTCCTGAGTTCGTCATAAAAGTTGACGGGAATTTTAAAAATACTCATAGCGTAGGTAGGGAGTGAATTGGCAACAGCCTTTAAGAGAAACTCCTTACCAGCCCTAGACAAGATTTTTCCACGCCAGCCTTCCAGTCTTTTGCTCAGCTTATCCCGTAGGATATTAGTAAGCACTTTCTTCGATCGCCCTACCACAGTAGGCAGCCCCAAATATCGCTCTTGCTCCTCAACCTCGATAATACCCAACCGTATAGCCAAATTACTCCTCTTTGTCCTTGGCACACCCTTACTAAAAGAGACGGTAGTCTTATCTAAATTCACCAATTGCCCAGATGCGTGTTCATAGCGGCGTAAGATATCAGACACAGCTGTAGCTTCCTCCTCCGTGGCTCTAGTAAAGAAAATGCTGTCATCAGCAAAGAGTAAGTGAGATACCTGAGGAGCTCCAGCTGAGACCCGGACCCCATGGATAGCCCCCTCCGCCACAGCTCGGCGCATCAAATCGGATAAAACTTCCGCACACAGAATAAATAAGTAAGGGGAAAGGGGATCACCCTGGCGCAAACCCCTAGTTGGCCGAAACACTCGTGACGAGTTCCCATTAATCAGAACGGAAAACGATACCGAAGTCACACAGTCCATAACTCGATCAATCCACGTTCTATCAAACCCCATGCTGCCCAAAACTCGATAAAGAAAGCGCCACTCGACTCTGTCATAAGCTTTTGCCATGTCTAATTTAATCGCCATATTGCCCTCCATGTGTCTCGAATTTTTCATAGCATGGAACACTTCAAAAGCTATAAGAACATTATCCGAAATCGACCTCCCTGGAGTAAAAGCCCCTTGATTCTCCGAAACAATATCCCCCAGGAACAACTTAAGACGGTTCGCGAGCACCTTCGAGACAAGCTTATACACCACATTGCAGAGACTAATCGGTCGAAAGTCCCGTATTTTGTCCGGTGCTTTCTTCTTGGGAATAAGGACAATATTGGTTTTGTTGATGTCCCTCGGAGATCGCTCCCCTCGAAGAATGGCCAACACAGCTCGCACCACTTCCGGTCCAATCGTACTCCAATAAGTTTGATAAAAGAGGCCATTCATACCATCCGGGCCCGGAGCCTTTAATGGGTGCATCTGATTTAGCGCATCAAGGACCTCATCCTCCCCATAATCCCGCCTTAATTCGGCGTTCATGTCCTCTGTAACACGGCCACCAATCCCCGCCACCACGTCGTCAAAGCCAGTTGGGTTCGAAGTTGTAAACAGTCCTTGAAAATAGTCCAACGCTACCTTCGTCACGTCCTCGGTACCCACCTTTTCCGTCCCGTCATCGTCAATTAATTTGGCAATAAAATTCTTCCTTTTCCTCTCCCCAGCCCGAGTATGAAAGAACTTAGTATTCCGATCTCCATCTTTAAGCCACAAAGCCCTTGATCTTTGCCTTCAGTATTGCTCTTCTTGACGACGAAGTGTGGAAATTTTTGCAATCAGCTGCCTTCTTTTTTGCACATTCGTTTCAGATCGATCCCCTTCATTGAACCTAGCCAATTGTTTCCTCTTCTTTTCCAGCTCTTTACCTATTTTGTTGATATTAATTTTCTGCCATCCCCTAAGCTCACGTGCACATTCGTCGATGACCGCCACAATGTCGCCTCTTCCCCTCGCCACACCCCTCTCCACGGCTTCCTCACTCCCTTCCTCCCCGACCCATATTTGTTCAAAGCGGAAAGGTTTCACCCTAGCCTCCCCCACCTCCTTCGAATTCAGTAAAAGCTTGATCGGGGCATGATCCGACCACTCCCGGTCGAGATAATGGAGCCGAGCATGAGGAAATAAGTCCAACCAAGTAGTCGTACAAAGAGCTCTGTCTAACATACATTGTCTGTTCGCTTCACCTGCTTGTCCGTTGTCAAAGGAAAAATTGTACCCTACCCAAGGAACGTCTCGAAGATGGCAATCATCAACCGCTGATCTGAAGTTAGTCATCTGCCATTGAGGCCGGCTGCCTCCTTTCATCTCAGTAGAAAATAAAATCTCATTATAGTCGCCCATACAAACCCACGGCAAGGTTGATTGTCCCTTTAGAAGACGAAGCAGCTCCCAAGAAAGGTAACGGTCAGTCACCGCCGGCCACCCATAAAAACCAGTAAGCCTCCACTCCTTCCCCTCATGACGAATCGTAAAATCCATGTGATGAACCGAGGAAGACATATAAACACAATCAATATCCTTCTGCCACAACATAGCAAGACCGCCTGACCTTCCCATACTATCCACCTCCATCCCAAAATATCCCTCCAATTTCTCCCTCACCCTCCTCATGTCACGACCACAGAGTTTGGTCTCGCAAAGAAACACTATGGCCGGGGCTTCCCTTCGTACCAAAGCACGAAGGGCACTCACCGCGTCGGGGTTGCCCAAGCCCCGACAGTTAATGCTTAAGATATTCATTGGGCCTCGCGGGGTTGAACTCCGTCAACCTCCGCCTCAGGTATTAAGACGCCCCCGTCTGTGACTCGTTTGAGCTTCTTCTGCCCACTCCCACCGATGCAATCCTCTCTTCCCCTTTTTCCCGAATCATTTACAATCATCTTCGGGTCAAGTGTGCTTTTCTTTCCTGCATTCTCAATGATATCCCTCGTCAATCGCGTCCATTTACCTCCCTGCCCACCCCACTGGTTTCCCTGCTCTTCTCTTACCACACTCGGCTGCTGCACCACCTGTCTCCCTCTTTCTTCCCCCTGATCCACCTCCATATTATAATAAGCAGCCACATCTTGCCTGCTCTTTTTCTGTATTCCCTCCAAAGAACCACTCGACTGGATATTCAACGTCCCCGACTCCACACCCGTTTCCTGAAGGAACTCAACAGGCGAAGCCGCCATCTGCACCTGTCCCCCCCTCCCCTCTGTTGAAACTGCTGAAAACTCTCCGACACCATCACCACTGTTAACTCTACCCCGTGCTTGGCCTTCCTCCTCAGTATTTCCATTCTTCTTAGTGCGTAGATTAATAGCGATAGCTTGTAATTTCTCAATCATATTTGAAATGACCTCCTCAGAATCCTTGACATTAACCGCATCAAAAGACGAAGTCAGGTTTCGAGCTGCTTTACCCGGGCCCTCCTTCACTGTTTTAACAACTTTCCAAGGTGATGCTCGTAACCAATCCCCGAATTTAAGATCTTCCTCCTCGTATGGACCGTCTTCACAATCTTTTTCTCCGTGCCCTATAAGTCCGCACCCATAACAATACGTCGGAAGACGCTCATACTTGACACTAAAACTCACTGTTCGACCTCCCTTCATTCGGGTTGGTATGGACGCTTTTAGATGTTTACGAACATCAAAGAGCACACGAACCCTAATAGCCCTATCGAGCTCGACATTTGGACCATATTCGACACTGATAAAAGACCCTAGCGAGTCCCCCAACCGCCTGGCATTCGCTTCACAAGCTCTCCCAGTAATTGGCAAGTCATAAATCCGTGCCCAAATTGGAAAGTGAAAGAGCGAGACATCAGTAATCTTACCAGTACGATTCGGCTCCGCAAAACACCATAAGAATTTATCAAAATGCCACGGTTGCCCCTCAAAAACCCTAGCTCTGTCCCTGTCAGAATCGAAGCGGAAAATGAATGTTTTCTCCTTCGCATCCACAACGTTTCCCATGATTGGCTTCGATGGGTTCCATAAATTAATCATAGTCTCGATGGCGGCTTTGACATTGATTGATCTTGATGCCCACAACTTCCCTATCAACAGCGAAGATGACTTCTCAGTCGTTGCTTCAGTCCCCTTCTCCCATTCGAACTCCTCCTCCTCATCCCCCATAAGCTCTTTCCCATCCCGATGTTGGCCAATTGTGACGCTCATCCTTGACACCTGCACAAAAACGAAACAAAGAAACAAAAAAGAAAACAAGAGCCAGCCCTATCTCACGAGAAAGACGTGAGATGAAGCCCCGAGCAAGAGGATGAAGAACGAAGAAATTAGGACCGATCCCTAGGAAACCCTAGACGGCGACATTGTTTAAATAATTTTTTAATATGAGTATCGTCTATCACACAATACTAATAATCTCAACTTAGTATAGCACATAAATCGAGGTTGAACCTCAACGGAGGGTCTAAGTTGCTCAATCTAAGTCTAATTGTTCTTTGGTTGTCGGAATTTAGGTCTGAGTTTGTAGTCTAAACTAAGGTAATGCAATAAAGACAATAAAAAGACATAAACTAAAACGATGCTAAGATAATCAAATTTCAATCAATTAAAGAAAAATTAGGATGAATGGATTAATATAGGGTAAACTAGGTTGAAAGCCCGTGCGTTGCAACGGGTTAATTAACTCGGTTATAATGAAAAAAATGTTATAAAACATTAATGTTTACATCTAATCATTTATTTACATATGATTAAAATATCTCTTTCAAAGAAAATAATTGATAAATAGATACACCTCTACCGTTTATTGATTATGTGGGAAAAATAAATAATAAATAAATTTTGCTATTAAAGAGATAATAATAGAAACTCTAATAAGAGATCTCTAATAAAACAATACTTAAGAGACTCAAACAAATTTTGGTTGATATTTAAGTTCCAAAGATGACTCCTATTTATAATCATAGGTTCACCCCACCTTATAGTAATTTTCCGATGTGGGACAATTCGACTATTTATACATTATATATTAACAACACCTACATTATTTTTCAATATGGAACAAAAACATTGTCAGAAATACACTATCTTTTTCGCACCCAGTTCGACATCTAACCCGATTAATAATGAGAAAATGATAAGATTTGAATAGGATGAATATATGTTTTATTGCTTTGTTCAATCGTGGTTTATACATTGGTACAACATCCTATATATACATGAATGTAATCGAACTATTTACGGAAGAAAAATCAACCTAACAGCTATAAAACGTATATACGGAAATAATCACAAATTGCCTTTGATAGGAATATGGAGCCTAACGGCTCTTTGGCAGAAAATGGATAGAGGAGCTAGAGGCTTGCTAACACCCCCCCTCCCCCCCTCCCTCTCTCAAGTTGGAGCGTGGAGAGTCGAGACGCCCAACTTGGATAGAAGTTCATTGAAAGAGGCGCGACCAAGGGCTTTGGTAAAGATATCTGCGAGTTGAGCTCTTGTGTGAATGTAGCTAGGATTGATGGTGCCTCATTGGATTTCATCACGAACGAAGTGGCAGTCCACTTCGATGTGCTTTGTTCATTCATGAAAGACCGGATTTTTGGCAATGTGTAGCGCGGATTGGCTATCGCACATTAATTGGATGGGTTGTTTGTGTGGAATGCCGAGAAAACCAAGTAACCATTTAAGCCATTTAAGTTCACATGTGGTGTAAGCCATAGCGCGGTGTTCAGCTTCAGCGAATGAAAGAGAAACTGTTGGTTGTTTCTTAGTTTTCCATGAGATGGGAGATGAGCCCAAGAAAACCAAGTAGGCGCTGAGGGAACGACGAGTTGTTGGACAACTAGCATAATCGGCATCGTAGTAAGCGTTGAGGCAAAGGTCGCTATCTAACCGAAGTAAAAGACCTTGGCCAGGTGCTTGTTTGAGATAACGAACGACAGTAATAGATGCTTTCCAATGTTCGATTGTTGGAGCGTGCATAAATTAGGCTAAGATATGAACCGAGTAGAGTAGATCTGGCCGCGTAATTGTGAGGTAAACCAGTCGGCCCACTAGTCTTCGATATGGTTGTGGGTCAGTCATGAGTGCTGCTTTAGAGATGTCGAGACAATGATTTGGTTCCATAGGAGTCGAGGCGGGTTTAGACCCAATTAAACCGGATTCGGATAAGATGTCGAGGGCATATTTCCTTTGAGAAATGAAGACGCCAGACTCGTGTCGAGCAATTTCGAGGCCGAAAAAGTATTTTAGAGGGCCCAAGTCTTTCATGTGGAAGCATGTACTGAGATATTGTTTGAACTTTGTGATCATGTCAACATTGTTACCACAAATAACGAGATTGTCGACAAAAACAAGAACGCGTACCTCCGTGTTGTTGGTGAAGATAGAGAATAACGAATGGTCATAGAGGCATTGACGAAAGCCGTATTTTTTGAGTGCGGAAGCAAGTTTAGCATACCAGCAACATGGTGCTTGTCGTAACCCGTATAGTGATTTTGTAAGCGAAAAACTCGTCCATCATTAGGTGGAAGAAAACCGGGAGGAGGCTTCATGTAGACTTCCTCATTAAGATCGCCGTGGAGGAAGGCATTATGAACGTCCATTTGGTGAAGAACCCATTTCTTGGCGGTGGCAATAGCGAGTAGAGTGCGAACCGTGACAAGCTTTATTGTAGGAGCAAAAGTCTCATTGTAATCCACGCCTTCTACTTGTCGATTGCCCATTACTACCAAACGGGCTTTGTAGCGTTCGATTGTCCCATCCGCATTATATTTGATTTTGTAAACCCACTTGGAGCCAATTGCCTTTTTATTGGGAGGAAGAGGCTCAAGTGTCCACGTATTATTACGTTCAAGGGCTTTTTTCGAGCTTCATAGCATTGCGCCATTGGGGTACCTGCGCTGCATCTTTATAAAAACTAGGCTCGTGATGTTTAGTCACGACCGAAAGGAAAACACGATGCTTAGGGGAAAACTTAGAGTAGTCGATATAATGAGAAATAGGGAAACGAGTACCTGATGATTGTGTCAATGCAGTGAGCAAGTGAGACGAGGGACGAGGTTTTTGTAAAACATAACCTTTCAGGTTAGAGCTCGGTATTTTTGTACGATGTCCACGGCCTAAGGTAGCTAGCTGATCGGTGGAGGTGGAGGTCGTCGTAGTCGTGGGGTCCGCGGGGTTCTTGTCTGGTGTCGAGGAAGGTGTCGAGGAAGGCTGTTCAGTCTCAGTCTCGGTCTCGATGTGGGTCACAGTAGTGGAAGATGTTGTTTCGATGGATGGCTGACTGATGAGAACTAATTGGTCAATGGGTGTCAAGGGATCATGAGTGAGAAGTGAAGTATTGTTGTCAAGATCATGAACATTAATAGATTGATAAGAAAAATTTTTTTCCATAAAAATAACGTCGCGGGACTCGAAATAAGACCCGGTGTCTAAATCGTAATGTTTCCAACCTTTTTTTCCAAACGGATAGCCAATAAAAATGCATTTTCGACTCCGAGAAGCAAATTTATCACGAGAACAGTTTATATTTTTAGCGTAATAAAGACAACCAAAAACACGGATATTATCCATGGGAGGCGTTTTATTAAAAAGCATTTCATATGGGGTTTTTCCGTTAAGAAGTTTTGACGGTGTTCGATTAATTAAATGAACGGCTCCCAAGACACATTCGCCCCAAAAGAATATGGGTAAACTTGCTTGAAAAAGAAGAGCACGGGCTACATTTAAAATATGACGATGTTTACGCTCCACTCTTCCATTTTGTTGCGGAGTGTCAACATTGGAAGTTTGAAAATGAACGTCATTAGTTTTAAAAAACGGTATAAGGGATGTAAATTCAGTTCCATTGTCACTATAGAAGGTTTTGATATTTTTGTCAAATTGACGACTAATCATAGCGAAAAAATTTAAAAGAGTTTGTTTAGCATCACTTTTATAACGTAAAAGGTAAACCCATGTAGAACGAGAGTAATCATCGACTATGGTTAAGAAAAAACGAGACCCACAAGATCCATTTTCGGAATATGGACCCCATAGGTCGCAGTGGACTAAATCAAAAACCGAAGAAGCAGTACTTGTGCTTAAAGAAAACGGAGTAAGAGTTTGTTTTGCGCGAAGGCAAATATCATAAGCATTGTTATGAAAATTACTAGCATCCTTATTCGAAATAAATGACAGAAAACGGGATATATTGGGAGAAGGGTGCCCCAACCTACGGTGCCAAAGTTTAAAAGTGTCAACGGACCTCACCATACATGCCGTGACCTTATCGTCATGAACACCATGTAAGTAGTATAGTCCCTCACGTTGCTCACCCGCACCAATCACTATCCTCGAGGAACGGTCCTGTATAAGACATAATTTTTGAGAAAATTGGATTGTGAGTGAGTCGTCAAGAAGCAAGTTTGAAACATAAATTAGATGACAATGTAAGTTTTCAGCATATAAAACGTTGTACAGAACAAGACGAGAAGATAAATAGATATCACCATTTTTAGTAGCGATCGTAAGGTCACCGTTAGGTAAACCTACTGATAACGGAGATATGGTACGAATATTCAAAAAATGAGACAAGGAACCTGACATGTGGTGAGAGGCTCCGGTGTCAATAATCCAAGAGAAAGACGAAAAATTATCATTGAGACAATGAGTTGCTGAACTGGGAACCTGTCAAAATTATTTAAAGAAGAGTGACAAGAGAACGCACCACTGCTATTATGTGAACTATGACCATCCATATTCACTCTTGGTGGAGGACCTGCGGTCTGAGTTTTGGTGCGCTCATACAGTGCTCTGCCTCGCACATCTGGCACGAAGGTTGTCATGCTCAAGTCTGTATCATTCGGGTTAACGTAAACGTGATCACGGGGTCGATCACCCCACCAATAGGGAAAGGTACCAGTGACCCGATAACGAGTTTTGAAAAAATGACATGGGTTCTCGACATGAACTAACGAATATGAGGAATTGTTTTTCGATTCGATAATTTGATTACAATCAGTATTTGTCATGATTGAAAAAAAGGCAGCAAAGAGAAGATGAAGAAGATTACGATTGGTTTTAACCTAGTGTTGATATCATGATAAGATTTGAATGGGATGAATATATGTTTTATTGCTTTGTTCAATCGTGGTTTATACATTGGTACAACATCCTATATATACATGAATATAATCGAACTATTTACATAAGCAAAATAAACCTAACAGCTATAAAACGTATATACGGAAATAATCACAAATTGCCTTTGATAGGAATATGGAGCCTAACGGCTCTTTGGCAGAAAATGGATAGAGGAGCTAGAGGCTTGCTAATAGAAAATGTTATACTATGTCCGTACGTTTTTTCTATACTTATATATATATATATATGTATATGTATATATATATATGTATATGTATATATATATATATGTATATGTATATATATATATGTATATGTATATATATATATATATATATATATATATATATATATATATATATATATATATATATATATATATATATATGTATAGAGCAAAGTTCTTCTAAGTCCCTTTTTTTTTTGAGTCCATAAGTCCCTCCCACAACCCTTGGATCATGCATGGTGAAAGGTTGAGATTGAAAGCAAAAAACACACTTAACACTAATTAATTCACTTCTCTCTCTAGTTTTAATAATACATTCACTAATTCATTATCATACACAATTAACACCATATTTTGTCTTATACTTCAAAGTTTATGAAAATTTTGTTAACATTTTTCCTGTTTCGGTTTTTTTTCGTTTTTTTTTTTCGAGACAAGTTTTCGACTGTTTCGTTTTTTTCGTTTTTTTTTTCGAGACAAGTTTTCGACAATTTAGGATTTTACGAGTGTAATTCTAACAGCAAAAAGTGTAATTTTAAGGAATATTTTCGAGAATTTAGCGTTTTACAAGTTTAACTTCAATTTTTTCCGAGTGATTTTAACGAATAATATTTTGAATTTTTGTAATTTTATCACAAGTTATTGTAATTTAGCATTTTACGAGTGTTATTTTAATGACAAACAGTGTTATTTTAGTCCAGATAAGTGTAATTTCAGTCTAATGAGATTGTTATTTTTAGTCAAGGAGAATATAATTTTAGTCCAGAAAAGTGTAATTTTAGTCCAGAAAAGTATAATTTCAGTCCACTGAGAATGTAATTTTAGGCCATTGAGAGTGTAACATTAGTCCAATGAGAATATGACCAAGTCCATTGAGAGTATAACATTAGTCCAATAGAGCTAAGTGTAATTCTAACAGAGAATAGTGTAATTATAACAACAAAAAGTGTAATTCTAACAACAAAAAGTGTAATTTTAGCCGAAAAAAGTGTTATTCTAGCAAAAAAAAGTATAATTTTAACAGAAAAAAAGTGTAATTCTAACAACAAAAAGTGTAATTTTAGCCGAAAAAAGTGTTATTCTAGCAAAAAAAAAGTGTAATTTTAACAGAAAAAAGTGTAATTCTAACAACTAAAAGTGTAATTTTAGCCGAGAAAAGTGTTATTGTAGCAAAAAAAAGTATAATTTTAACAGAAAAAAGTGTAATTTTAATGGAGGAAAGTGTGATTTTAACAGAAAAAAGTGTAATTCTAACAACAACAAAAAATGTAATTTTAGCAGAAAAAGTGTAATTTTAGTCGAAAAAAGTGTTATTCTAGCAGAAAAAAGTGTTATTCTAGCCGCAAAAAGTGTTATTCTAGCCGAAAAAAGTGTTATTTTAATAAAAAAAAAGTGTAATTTTAGTGGAAAAAGTGTAATACCTTAAAAATAAGACTATATTTTAAATATATCTAAGATTAAAATCAACAAATAATCTTAGATCTATTTTGTTCATCTAAAACTAAAATAAAAATATCTCACAAAATAAAAATAAGATCTAAGAAAAAAAATATAAAGAAAATATTTCATATTTAGTAGATTTAATATTAAAATATTTCATATTTAGTAGAAAAAAGTGTAATTTTAACTGAAAAAAGTGTTATTTTAGCAGAAAAAAGCATAATTTTAACAGAAAAAAGTGTAATTTTAATGGAGAAAAGTGTAGTTTTAACAGGAAAAAGTGTAATTCTAACGAGAAAAAATGTAATTCTAACAACAAAAAGTGTAATTTTGGCCGAAAAAAGTGCAATTTTAATGGAGAAAAGTGTAATTTTAAAAGAAAAAGGTGTAAGGAACACCCATCTCTACACATAAAAAACCAAGACAAAATGAAAGGAGAGGAGGCATGCGTATTTCATCTTCATTTGTTGAAGATCTACACATAAACACCAATATACTCCGATTTTAGTATTTATCTTCATTTGTGGAAAATCTATAAACTAAAATAACCAAAAAAAATAAAAAAATAAAATTAAAACATTGAGGAACACAGAACAAAAAACGGGTATAAAAGGAGAAAAGGAGAACAAAAAAAAACGGAGAAAGAATAAAAGGAGAAAAGGAGAAAGAAGAAAAAAGGAGAATAAAAGGAGAAAAGGAGAAAGAAGAAAAAAGACAAAACAAAGGAGGACGCTATTTGAAAAGCAAACCAACAAACTGAAAAACGCTATTTGAAAAGCAAACCAAGACAAAGAAGAAAAAAGACGAAACTAAGGAAGACGTGTTCTTGTTGTTGGCGGTAGGTGGAGAGCGGGTGCAGATCTGATGGTTGGTCAGTGAGGTGGTGGTTGGCGCGGGTAGGGCCGTGAGTGGTGGGTTTGACAACGGTGGAGGTCGGGGTTGTGGAGAGGAGGATGGTGTTGTTGGTGTGGTTGTTGTAGGTGGCGGTGGTGTTACATATTGTTGTTGTTGTTGATGTCGGTGGTCGAGATCTCAATTTCTTGAGGAGTCGGCGGTGGTGGTGTTGTTGTTGATGTCGTAAGGTGGTGTTGTTGATGTCGTGAGGTGTTGTGGTGGTGTGTGGCGGTTTTTGCGACTGGAGTGGAGTAGGTGTGGGGTAGTTTCGGTGGTGGTGGTGGGTGTGGGTATGCGGCGGTGGTGGTGTGTTATTGGCGGTGGGAAGGGAATCAGTGGCAGCGGGGTGGGGAAGTGGTGGTAGCCGGTGGGTTGGGCTGGAGAGAAAAGGGGGGGAAATTTTTTGATTTTTTTGTTTTTGAATTTGTTTGGTTTTTTAGAGAGGAGAGGTTTTTGAGAGATAAAAAATGAGTGAAATTATGAGATATGAGAGAGAAGTGGTGTTTGGAAAAGTATATATATTAAATTAGTAGTTAATTAGGAAGAGTTAGTGATTAATTAGTATAGGTAGTGAGAGAGTGGGTTTAATGAGCTTTAATCCCCTCCTTTTTGCTTTCAATCTCAACCCTCCATCTTCCTCATCCAATGGCTCTAAAGGGAACTTATGGACTCAAATGTAAGAGGTGGACTTAGATGAGCTTTAATCCCCTCCTTTTTGCTTTCAATCTCAACCCTCCATCTTCCTCATCCATTGGCTCTAAACGGCTCCCAAGACACATTCGCCCCAAAAGAATATGGGTAAACTTGCTTAAAAAAGAAGAGCACGGGCTACATTTAAAATATGACGATGTTTACGCTCCACTCTTCCATTTTGTTGCGGAGTGTCAACATTGGAAGTTTGAAAATCAACGTCATTAGTTTTAAAAAACGGTATAAGGGATGTAAATTCAGTTCCATTGTCACTATGGAAGGTTTTGATATTTTTGTCAAATTGACGACTAATCATAGCGAAAAAATTTAAAAGAGTTTGTTTAGCATCACTTTTATAACGCAAAAGGTAAACCCATGTAGAACGAGAGTAATCATCGACTATGGTTAAGAAAAAACGAGACCCACAAGATTCATTTTCGGAATATGGACCCCATAGGTCGCAGTGGACTAAATCAAAAACCGAAGAAGCAGTACTTGTGCTTAAAGAAAACGGAGTAAGAGTTTGTTTTGCGCGAAGGCAAATATCATAAGCATTGTTATGAAAATTACTAGCATCCTTATTCGAAATAAATGGCAGAAAACGGGATATATTGGGAGAAGGGTGCCCCAACCTACGGTGCCAAAGTTTAAAAGTGTCAACGGACCTCACCATACATGCCGTGACCTTATCATCATGAACATCATGTAAGTAGTATAGTCCCTCACGTTGCTCACCCGCACCAATCACTATCCTCGAGGAACGGTCCTGTATAAGACATAATTTTTGAGAAAATTGGATTGTGAGTGAGTCGTCAAGAAGCAAGCTTGAAACATAAATTAGATGACAATGTAAGTTTTCAGCATATAAAACGTTGTACAGAACAAGACGAGAAGATAAATAGATATCACCATTTTTAGTAGCGATCGTAAGGTCACCGTTAGGTAAACCTACTGATAACGGAGATATGGTACGAATATTCAAAAAATGAGACAAGGAACCTGACATGTGGTGAGAGGCTCCGGTGTCAATAATCCAAGAGAAAGACGAAAAATTATCATTGAGACAATGAGTTGTTGAACTGGGAACCTGTCAAAATTATTTAAAGAAGAGTGACAAGAGAACGCACCACTGCTATTATGTGAACTATGACCATCCATATTCACTCTTGGTGGAGGACCTGCGGTCTGAGTTTTGGTGCGCTCATACAGTGCTCTGCCTCGCACATCTGGCACGAAGGTTGTCATGCTCAAGTCTGTATCATTCGGGTTAACGTAAACGTGATCACGGGGTCGATCACCCCACCAATAGGGAAAGGTACCAGTGACCCGATAACGAGTTTTGAAAAAATGACATGGGTTCTCGACATGAACTAACGAATATGAGGAATTATTTTTCGATTCGATAATTTGATTACAATCAGTATTTGTCATGATTGAAAAAAAGGCAGCAAAGAGAAGATGAAGAAGATTACGATTGGTTTTAACCTAGCGTTGATATCATGATAAGATTTGAATGGGATGAATATATGTTTTATTGCTTTGTTCAATCGTGGTTTATACATTGGTACAACATCCTATATATACATGAATATAATCGAACTATTTACATAAGCAAAATAAACCTAACAGCTATAAAACGTATATACGGAAATAATCACAAATTGCCTTTGATAGGAATATGGAGCCTAACGACTCTTTGGCAGAAAATGGATAGAGGAGCTAGAGGCTTGCTAATAGAAAATGCTATACTATGTTCGTACGTTTTTTCTATACTTATATATATATATATATATATATATATATATATATATATATATATATATATATATATATATATATATATATATATATATATATATATATATATGTAGTAATAAGATCATCTAAGTCCATGTCTTACACTTGAGTCCATGAGTTCCATTGTCTACCCTTAGATCATGTTATTGAATGGCTTAGATTAAGAGTAAAAAGCAACTAATAATATTATTCTAATGGCTAAAATAATTACCTCTCTCCTCCTACCACTCATAGGGTATTAGCATGCATGCAGGGTTGTCAATCAAAACATCACTCACACACGTCCTACTAACTTCCCCCCACTTATCATCTCTCCATTATTCAAAATTAATTTTCCCCCAAAACATTTCCAATTAAACGCCATTCATTTCATCTGCTTAAGACGAAACTGCTCTAAAAATCCCCCAATTTTATCGCTTTTTTGTTACCTTATTATCGTTTTATTCTCCATTTTCTTTGCTCACTTGCAAACTGCCATTGTCGTCCTTTCAATCACTTCAGAAGGTAATTTTTTTTGGGGTTTTTAGAGTTTTATGATTTTTTTTTGGGTTTTTAGAGTTTTATTATTTGTTCTCTTCATTTATTTAGACGTTTTTTTTTAATTTATTGGACATTGTTATGTTATTGGACTGTATTTGATCACTGTACTTTGTCACCATTGTTGATGTACTGTTCTATTTGATCACTGTATGTGGTTTCTTCATTTTGATTAGCCAGTTATTTTTAGCACATTTAGGACATGTAGGACAGTTATTTTTTATCACTGTATTTTGTCAACTAACGTTTTTAGCATATATGTTCATATTCATTAAGATTAGTCAGATTTTTTTGAAAAATCCTACTTTTGTTGCTTACAATTACTCTTTCTTTGTTAAAATTACAGTTTATCCATTTTTTTTTTGGAGAAATCCCACTTTTGATTACCCTTTTGTTAGAATTACACTTTTGTTGCTAAAATAACAGTTTATGCTGCTACAATTACAGTTTTCTTTGCTAAAATTACACTGTAGCCTGTTAAAATAACACTTTATCTAGTTAGAATTACACTTTTGTCAGCTAAAATCACACTCTTTTCTGTTAAAATGTCACTGTTGCCTGTTAAAATAACACTGTATTTTGTTAGAATTACACTTTTGTAAGCTAAAATAACACTTTATCCTGCTACAAATCCCACTTTTGATTACCCTTTTGTTAGAATTACACTTTTGTTGCTAAAATAACACTTTATGCTGCTACAATTACAGTTTTCTGTGCTAAAATTACACTGTAGCCTGTTAAAATAACACTTTATCTTGTTAGAATTACACTTTTGTCAGCTAAAATCACACTCTTTTCTGTTAAAATGTCACTGTTGCCTGTTAAAATAACACTGTATTTTGTTAGAATTACACTTTTGTAAGCTAAAATAACACTTTATTCTGCTACAAATCCAACTTTTGATTACCCTTTTGTTAGAATCACAGTTTTGTTGCTAAAATAACACTTTATGCTGCTACAATTAGACTTTTTGTTGCTAAAATTACACTGTTGCCTGTAAAAATAACACTTTATCTAGTTAGAATTACACTTGTGTCTGCTAAAATCACACTTTTTTCTGTTAAAATGTAACTGTTGCCTGTTAAAATAACACTTTATTTTGTTAGAATTACACTTTCCTCTGCTACAATTACACTTTTGTTTGTTAAAATAACACTTTGTCTTTGCTACAATCACACTTTTTTTTTTTTCTTTGAGAGTTTTTCATTTGCTGTTAAAATAACACTTTATTTTATTAGAATTACACTTGTGTTGCTATAATTACACTTTATCTTTGCTACAATTTAAACTTTTTTTGTCTTATTTTTTTTTGTATGCAACAATTAATTTTGAGTAATGTTAACAGATGTCAGGTGGAAATGAGGGTAAATCAGGCAAGTCCAAAAAAGCAAAGGTGCCTGCCAAGTTGAATAAGGAGCTTGTTGTTGCCAAACCACCAAACCAATAAAAACCAGACACGAACAAAATAGCAAAGGTGGCTCAAGTGCGTACGAAGCGGCTTGTTGAGCTCGTTGAAAAGCTTAATGATGCACAACGAGATGCGGTACGGAGGATCGGTTTCGGTGGTATTCTAGAGCTTAAGCTCAAAACATATCCGATGGGTCATGTTAAAGATTTTTCGAAAGCATTGGTGATGAATCGTATATTTTTCGGGCTAAGGATAAGGAGTTCATGGTCACCAAGCATGACGTGTATGACTGTTTTATGTTACCACTTGGTCCTAAAACTCTTGATCTAGTACCTACGGGCCGCCAAAAGGATTCTCAAGCGCCGGAGAACAAGCAATTGAAAGATAAATGGCGAAAAGCGTACAACATAAAAGGGGTTAACGAAGGCATTAATTTAGGAATTGTCTTCCAAGATATTTAAAAAAAAAAATACAAAAAAGGAGGTCCGCAATTCTGCAGGCTGTTTGTTCTACTCGCAATGTCATCATTCCTAACTCCAACGTCATACAGTGGGGTTGACTTCAAGCTTTTGAGAGCTGTTGAAGATGTGGACTCGATTACGCGATACGATTGGTGTACTTATGTCTTTGGAAAATTTGGTGAAGGCTGCGGCAGCTACATCGGTGAAAATAAACAGATTTCTGGCCGGGATGTATCCCCTTCTTAATGATTACGTACTTTCAACGTTTCGATTTCCGTGGTAAGAGTTGTCGCCACAGCCTGCCTCTCATTAAGCACTGGGACCGGCAGACGCTTTCTGACAGACTACATGGTGAGCTTGACAAGAACCGTTTGGGTCGGCTAACTTGGTCCTCGGTCAAGTATCCTCGGTGCCTTCAAAAAGAACTGTTAAGCATTGGTGGGGTGCCTAATGACAGTCAAGTGTTGGCCATTGGAAATGTGGTTAGTGATGTGGCATTACAAGTGACTTCAACTTCAGACAGGAAGAAGTTCATCGAGATTGAACTCCCTTCTGGTGTTGATGATGACGAGGAGTTGAAAGCTCGGGCTGTAGATGTAAGTGCTATTCGTTTCTTTGTCAAGGCTAATTTTAATGTTTTAAAGTTACTTTTTCTTTCACTACAATTACACTACAATTGTAATTGCCATATTAATCAGTAATTGCTTAAATTACAAGGTTGTCAGTTAAAATTATACTTTTTAAAGGTAAAATTATGCTTTTGTATGTTACAATTACACTTTTGTCCTTTAAAATTATACTTTTTAAAGTTAATATTTTACTGTTGTAGCTTACAATTACACTTTCGACCGTTAGAATTATACTTTTTGCCCTTAGAATTACACTTGTCAAGGTTAAAATTATACTTTTGAATGAGCACTTTTGACTGAACAATTGTCCAATTATCTGTATTTTAATGTAGGATGTGCATGAGCTTTACTTGAAGATGCAAAGGAATGCTACTGTCTTCTATTCATGGTATGCAGATGCAGCCATGACGCTCAAAAGGTTAACAGGAGGGATGAACCATTCTAGTGACCCTGTCGCTACACAATGCACGCAATCATTCTTTCAAAGCCAAAGGATGAAGGATTATGCTGTGGAAATGCAGGAGATAGCTGAACGAATAAATCATTCCGTGAAATCAGCACCTGTTCTGCAACAAAGTCCAGGTGATCAGTATCAGAATGACGAGGTAGATGACGATGGGTACGAGGAGCATGTTGGTGACGATGATGAAGAGGACGACAATGGTGATGAGGACGATGAAGATGAGGAGGATGGTGATAATGTTGACGATGAGGAGGATGGTGATGATATGGAGGATGATGGATACGATAATGAGGAAGAGGTGACTGTAGATGTTGGTACAGACCGTGAAGGCACGGTGGCTTCCTCAATTGTTTCGGATGAAGCAGCCAGTGAGAAAGCACAGGAGGTGTCTACACAACAGATAATGGAGGCCGTGCAATTTTACGGCACGGCTGAATTTACGGACTCTGCTAACAGAGACGAGTACAGTAAGTACACCGACGTGGATGTTGGTAGTACTCGTGAGATTTCCGTTATTTACAGAAGGAGGAAGGTAGATGGAAAGCAGGTGGCTGTTAAAGAACCACCAAAATTTGACCGGGAAATTCTCGAAGATATATACTCAAAAGAAGATCTTGATGAGGCTGAGAAGAAGTTCTATGCGAATGCTGCAGCTGCAAATGAAGAAGAGCAGACGATGGATATGGACGTGCATGTGGCCGGGGATATTGAGATAGCTGACAACAAAAATGAGGAGGATGGGCTCACCGTCGCTGATCCACCCGTCACTCAATTGCTGATTTCGTCTGCGGAGATTATTGAAGCAGAGCGCCGAGCAGAATGTCGGCCAGAGAAGACCATGGAATTGGAGAGGTAAGAGAATTGGTGAAAGTGGCCTCCGACGCTACGGGAGCAGTTGTGCATGTGAGTGAAGTTCTGAATGCCGAGACGGTCAAGGATGATGACAAGATTGGGAAGGGTAATGCTGACCCTGGTCTCCAATGTTCAAGTACAACAGTGGTTTCTGCAACACTAGACGATGCTGTACAAGTGGATTCTAAATCTGCTGAATTTTGTGGGCCTGATGCCGGGGAGCCTGAGAAGGCGGATAATGCTTTGGTGGAAGTTCAGAACATGGAAGTTGCCCCCCTGCCACTCAGTTCCTATTCTCGACTGCTGAGATATGTGATGCAGAGCGCGCAGCCGAAAAACATTATGAAGAGCGTGCAGGAAACGGCGGATGCGCAACGACTGACGAGCGGTTGTTAAAGGGAAACGAGCAGCCGGAATATGTATATGCGTTGCAGGCAAAGGAATTTATGGACGTAGAATGGACAAGTACTGTATATTCTACTGCGGACGTAAACGCGCTGTTCCAGGAGCACCCAATATCTGTGCATGCTGAAAATGAGGAGGGGTGGAATAATGATGAGCCAAATTTGGATACTAGTTCTAAGCCAGTGGTAGAGAAGGTGGTGGATGGGGCTGCACTGAAGGATCACGGAGGTAATGCATTGACCTTCAGAGTTTAGAAGTGTCGTGGATGAAGTTATTTAGTTAGAATTACATTTTTCTCTTTTAAAGTTACACTTTTTTTAGTTACAATAACACTTGTTTGGCTTAGAATTACACTTTTTCTCTGCTGCAATTAGACAATTGTTAGTTAAAATCACACTTTATTTAGTTAGAATTACAATTTTCTCTGCTAAAACTACACTTTTTTAAGTTAAAATTATACTTTTGTAGCTTACAATTACACTTTTGTCTTCTAGAATTTTAGGACTATTTTTAGTTAAAATTACACTTATTTGTGATAAAATAACACTCTATTTTGTTTGAATTATAATTTTGTCTACTAAATTATATTTTCTTCTTTGCCACAGTTACACTTACTTACTGATGATGAAATAACACTATTTTTATTACAAATGCGGCGATTGAGGATGTTCTTAGGGAAGTCTTCGGAAGGGACTATCGAGAGAAGAGAGGTAACGGTGACGTAGTACGAGGCAGAGGCGAGAACGCCGACATTCCTATCCCGGTCCCGTACGTCCCTCACAGTGATCTGAGCTACCATCCTTTTTTACTTCACTCGAGTGAGCCCTTACCATGCATGGATCACGTCATTGAGAACCTTGGGTGTTCTATTGATTGTGGGGCACCTAATCCTGAATTGTGCTTTGCGACGAGAAACCTAGCATTCAGTCAGGAGCTCCTAGTGCCAATGTTCAGTGACAGGAAATACGTGATTGACTATGCGTTCAATCAGTCAGACGCGTTTAACGAGTTGTAAGTGTATTATTTTTTACAGGAGGCCCTTAACATTCCTAATTATATATATATTTGTTCCCTAATTAAATTTTTTTGTTGTAGGGAACGATTGGTCCAATTCAGCGAGTTTTATTTCATTACCCGTGAAGATATTGCAACTTTGAACCCTCGGGACCAAATCATGACAAGTGTTATTGAGGGTTGGTGCTTGCTACTCAACCAAATCATGAAACCTTCGGACATATCCCGTTCTTTCTTTGGACTAAGTCACACTGTAAGTTAAAATGTTACCTTTGTGTGTTAAAATTACACATTTGTCCATTAGAATTATACTTTTTAAAGTTAAAAAGTTTGTTTTGTATGTTAAAATTGCACATTTCTCCGTTAAAATGATACTTTTTGCCGTTAGAATTACACTTTTGATTGTTTAAATTATACTTTTAACATCTCCCTTCTGAGTTTATTCTACCACTTTTTTTGGTTAAAGTTTCACTTTATTTTTATAAAATAGCTCTTTTAATTATCTGTTCACGCATTTAACACTTTTCAAATTAAAGGACCCCGCAAGGTATATTTGGAACGCTCAAAAGCTTGGGAAAGTGTTGAACAAAGACGAAGACATTTATGGTGGCTGGGATGCCTGGGCTGAAACCTGTCGTGCACCATTCCAGCTTGATACGGACATGGTAGGTAACAAAACATGTAATCTTGTCTCATGGTTTTTAAGTTTTCCTTTTTCTGATCTTAGCGACACGGGGTGCAGATCTTTCTGCCCGTGTTATCTGGCGACGGTGATCACTACAGCTGCGTGTGCATCAACTTTCTCACCGAGCAGATTGACTACCTCGACAACCGCAAGTACGATGACCCAATAGAAACGCTCCCTTACGGAGAGATAGCGCGTATTTCGGTAAGTGTCCGATATCCAAAAGTCAACCAATTTATATGGGTCGTACTACGTTAACACACTGACGTTTTTTCATGTTCAGGCAAATATAATGGGGAAGTATTTGGTGTCTAAAGGGCTGTCTAAGGGGGCAAAGGTCAGCGGGTTCAAGATTGTCAACATTGAGTTCAGCTGGCAAGGTCAAGGGTATTCGAGAAATGACTGTGGTGTTTTCATGATGCTACATATGATGTTCTACCGCGGAAGCCCTTTTCAATGTGACCTCGGGAAAGAGGATGCTATGAGTTTGTACCGTGCTGAGATTGCTGCAACACTCCTCCTCTGTGACATTAACAGTATCAGAGAAGAGATCTTGATGCGGGTTGGTTATTTCAAAACGACTGCTGGACATCCGTTGACAAGAAAGTTGAATCTTTGTTAAGAGGAAAACAGGATGGTGACATAGGGCGGAGTCCACAAAACGTGCTCGCGAATCGAATTTCAGGAGCCCGTTATGGAGGCGACTTTGTTGCCATGCGCATTCCATCTGCGGTAAAGCGCTATCCCTCGTTAAGAGCCATCCCCGTGGAAAGGGGGACGGGTTGGGCTGCTCTCTCGACTGTGGTAGAGGTGGTCTCAACACAAATGTGGTGTCGAAGCTGCTCCAGGGCAACCAAGCGTTAATCAAGGATATTAAAAACAGGAGGAAGCATGTTGCCGACTATTGCTTGTTAGATGACCACACTTATGATGAACGGTCTGTCAATCTGGCTTAATTAACTACTTCCTTAATCAAGGATACTCAGCTTATTTTTCACATTTATTTTACTATAACTAACGACTTCTTTAATATTACGGAGTGCAGTGAACAGCTGGTCTGGTACACCCGTCACGCAACGCTTCGGAGAAAAGACATTATGTCCTTGATGCCTGAAAACCTTATGTCGTTAAATGTCATCGAGTGTTGGTCGATTTTGATGAACCATTTGGAGAAGGAGGAATATGGCGACCAAATGAGGATGTCATTCTTTGGTATACGTCACAAGGTAATTCCATTAATCATTGCATAATATTTATGTCCACTTCTATTACACCTTTGTTACTTAGAATGACACTTTTCTTAATTACAGTGTTATTAGGTGAATGTTTCGCTTTAGTTCTTTTAATCAACAAAAGTGTCATTCTAACCGTATGAAGTGTAATTTTAAGGGACAATAGTGTAATTTTGGGTGACAATGTAACCACATTAATCATGTTCACTATTGCCTTTTCAAGGATTTACTGTTGGGTATGCTCGGGACGTTTGAACAACCAGGCACACAATCGACAAAGAACTATGACGACTGCCGGATCCTGGGACACCTTCATCGTCGATAAAGTGAGCATACCGTTAACTTGAAAACAGACTTGCTATTTGTCCCGTTCTGCATTGACGACCACTTCGCATGTGTATGTATCAATCACAAATCAAATACGATCGACTTCTTTGGACGGGCAAAGGCATTCGATTTGAAAAAGTCGCAGATTTGGCAAAGCGGTAGCGTTTAATTGTAAGTTAATGTCGATCGCTTTCTTCCGAATGCTATCTTTTTTGTTCAATCAGTTTTTATAAGGTAATTATGTACATTTGCAGGCTAGCGCAGTGAGTGATTATTTAGAATCACGGGAGAAGGAAAAGAAGAACACTAGGGCACGGGAAATTCCTAATTATGTGTTGCGCCAGATACCTTTCAGCGGGATGTCACCTACTCTCAACCAACCAGAGTCGGGTCTGTTCACCATGATGGCTATGCTCTTATACGAGGGTCTTCCTTTTCAGCATGAAGACCTCGAGAAGAAGAAATCACAGCGCTATTTGTTGATCCAGCTGGTAGCTACCCTCGTTCTGGCAGACATGAACATTTTGCGCGAAGGTGTGCTCGAGAAGGTCAAAGCTTTTGTTAGCACGAAGGACAAACTGTGGAAGGTATTACAACAAAAGCGTAGACAGCCTCGTGCCAATGTGAAAAAATAACCACCTTAATTTAGTAGTTCTGTTTTTGTGGGAATATTCCCTTGGCTATGTAAACACTTATTCCATACTTTGTATTATTTGCAGATGTTAGCAACCTTAATGTAGACAGTTAGTTTTTGTGTAAACAATCTTACAATATTCTATAAAAGAATGCCTTTTCCTCTCAAGCAAGATGCAGCCACAACTGTCTTTCAATGTATCTAGTTCAACAATATAGAGTGTAAATCAGTCAGAAGAAAGTGTGACTGTAAGCCACAAAAGGGTAATTCTAACCGTCAGAAGTATAATTCTAACAGACCATAGCAGTGATAGATAGACCTTACATTACATAAAATATAAATGTAATTTTAAAAGGCAAAAGTGTCATTTTAGGAGTTTTATTTATGAAAATATAGTTATGTTGTTTTACCTATTTAAAAGATGGTGCAATAATAACTATGTTATAAGGCTTTAGTATAGACGAAGTGTAACTGAAATTGCATACTCTGTAATTATAATGAGTTTAAGTGTAATTCTGATCATAACAATCCTACCCTAAGCAGATATGAGGCCATTGCAATTTTATTCCCTAGATATGTGTACTTTTAAGAACATAATTTGTCATAATAGTCAAGAGCGAAAATTGCAACGTTCTGTATTTGCACATAATAACTGTGTCGTCTAATAAAAAATACTTCATCAAAATACATTGTAATACCAACGGCGACCAGTTGTCTTCCTGGCAGTTTGATGTCTAAACACAATACGAAACATCATGTTGTACCTCGTATTTTGTGTAGACATGCCCAAAAAATTGTACTACTTATTACGTATTATATTGATTATTCTAAGATGCCTTCTTCCTCTTCTTCTTCTTCTTCTCCTTCTTCTTCGTCTTCTCCATCTCCTTCTTCTTCCGATGAGGTTTCTGACGATTGTGACACTGGCGGGTGCTCTGCGAATAGGTTAGGGCAGTTCCTTTTGTCATGGTTAGCTAATCGCTTGCAATTTTTACACATACGTTTTGGCTTCCTTGCCAAAGCAACTGCTTTTTCCTTCATCGACAACATTCTCTTTCCGCTCCCTTTGTTCTTGGATTTCTTGGGCGGCAAAATGGTTATCTCCTCAGTAGGAGAACATCCAAGAATTTTCTGCAACTGTTGTCGTTTATTCAATGGTGATCCTAATGGTGAGAGTTTCTCCTTAAACTGTCTAATTAGACTAGAAAAGTTCTCGACATCATTCTTCAATTTGCCCATGAGCAACCCAACTGTCTGATGAATCTCCGACCACATTATCGACATCGCAACTGTTTTCCATCTATTATATCAACGTCCTCAGTTGCTTCACCATTACAATCGAACATTTTAGACAACCTTGCATCTTTACACCATCTTTTAACAACACATTGTTCTGGAATAATCTTCACTCCGTTTGATGAGTAAATCCATATGACATGCCGGCAAATAATGCCTTTCCTCTCAAGCATTCTGCAGCTACAAGTGGCTTTCAATGTATCTAGTTCAACAATATAGAGTAATATGTTAGTTAAATCAGTCAGATGAAAGTGTGACTGTAATACACAAAAGTAGCATTTTAATCAATAAAAGTGTGATTGTAACGGATAAAAAAATAACTTTAATCAATTTGTAATTTTAACTACCCAAAGTGTAATACTAATCAATACAAGTGTAATTTTAACGGATTAAAGTATAACTTTAGCAATCCAAAGTATTATTTTAATAACCCAAAGTATAATTCTAACAACCCTAGGTGTATATTTAATCAACAAAAGTATAATTTTAACAGATAAAAGTATAATTTTAACAAACAAATGCTACAGAACGATACCTGGGCAGTATGTGACCTCATAATTTCTGTCCCTGTTTGCATCTCTTACAGTGGTCACTTCTAAAGAGCCACACTCAGTGAATCCTCTACTTTTACAAGTACCAATCAAGCACTTGGCCTCTTCTTTAAATTCCTCCAATACTTTATGACTATACACTTGCGCCCCGTGCACTTCAATAGCTAGATGCGTTGATATTTCAGGGAAACTGTGTCTGTTATAGTTGTCAATCTGTTTCTGTGTGTGTCTTTGCTGGTCCATCGCGCTGTCAAAACGCATCGTAAACTCAACTAATGTTCCTGACTTACTCTCAAATCTCTTAAAAAAACTATTTTCGCTCTCTGATCTTTGGGTTGTCCTCATAACACCTCCCATATCTAGGTCCCTACAATGAGCCATAACCCACTGCTTCCTTTTAGCGTACATTTCTTGGAACCAGTCAATGTTATTAACATTGTGTTCCCTGCCAATTTCTTCCCATTTTGCATCGAACTCTGCCGCTTCAATGTCTTCATCCCATATTATGGCATTCAATTTCTTTAGAAACACTGAATAATCATCTCTCGCCATTCCATACTTGCTTGGAACCTTGTTCATGATATGCCACATACAATAGCGATGGCGCGCTGTCTTGAACACCAATGGCACCGCTTTAAGAATACCAGGATCCTGATCGGTGATAATGTACTTAGGCTCTTTGCCACCCATCGCACCCAGAAAACGGGTGAACACCCATTTAAACGAGTCTGCATCTTCATGAGCAACAAGCGCTCCACGTAAAGTGGTGACCGTTTATGATTATCAACCCCCGTGAAATGTGTGAACGACATGTCATACTTATTGGTGGAATATGTCGGATCGAACGACACTGCATCCCCCAAAACTGAGTAGTTCCTTCTAGCGATCCCGTCGGCCCATATAGCTTTACTAAGGCTACCGTCAGAATCAACATCATAGTCAAAGAAGAACCCTGGTCTAGTAATGTGACCAATTCCTTAAAGTGGTCCACGAACATCCGACCGTCCCGTTCATGAATGTAGCATTTCACATCCCTGTGAAAGTTCTTAAAAGAATTCAAACTAGCACCGATGTTTTCAAACCCATTAACATGTTCCTTCAGAATTTTGTAAGTCTTCGTAGCTCCTATCTTCAGCTGTTGATTATTGACAATCTTTTAGATGTACGGATTTTAATCACCAAAAACATAATTAAAACACATACAAATATATCAGTTCAAAAAAAGAAAAGTGTTGTTTTAACAATAGAAAATGTAATTGTAGACTCAAAAAGTGTAATTTTAGATGACAAAAGTGTAATTCTAACAAAATAAAGTGAAATTATAACATAAACAAGTGTAATTTTAATCAAGAAAAGTGTAATTTCAATCAACTCACCCTTGAATTATAAAGGATTATCATTTTGTGATAGTATGTTATGTTGCATGCCAACTTTTGAAACTCTCTATCTCTGGCTGATACGAGTTCATGGTTGTGGCCACTATGGAATCTGTCAATTCGTAATTCCCCATTCATCACAAATAGCCTAATCCTCGCTTTGCAACCAACACGCCTGACTTTGTGTCTCCTACCTGAGTCCTGGCCGCCACTACACTCCAATTGTCCCTTCTGTTTGAACCCCTCCCGGTTGCAAACCAACAGTTTAGATTTGATCTCCCCTCCACGCCATCTCTTAGTCGTGTACTTACGCACATCAAAACCACAAGCAACAACATAAATTCTATAAAATGTCACTGCTTCCTCTATTTCCAGGAATTTCTGACCAACATAGGGGGTGAACTTACCTTCAACATCTTTGCAAAATTCTTCTTCGTTCCGCTTTCGTTTTCCATTGTGCTCAATATTATCTGACAATAGCGTAATTATTATCAATTGTTTTCATAACAACTTAAAGTAACCCATATATTTGTTAAAATTATATATTTCTTAAAATTACACTTTTCGTACTTATCATTACACTTTTGACTGTTAGAATTATACTTTCTACTATTACAATTATACTTTATAAACTTACAACTTTTCTGTTACAATCAACCCTTTGGTTGTTAAAATTACACTTTTCTGTGTTACAATTATACTTGTTTCTATTAGAATTACAATTTGAAAACTTACAGAAATTGTCTTTTGCAATAACACTTTTACTAGTAAGAACTAACGTTTACAAATTTAGAACTTTTGCCTGTTATAATAACAATTTAACTTGTTAAAATTACAGTCCAATCTGTTAGAATTATACTTTTTATTATTACAATTACAGTTTCAAAACTTGCTTTTCTGTTACAATAAACCATTTGGTTGTTATAATTACACTTTTGTCTGTTACAATTATACTTGTAATTATTAGAATTACAGTTTGAAAACTGACATATTTTGTCTCTTACAATCACAGTTTTACCTGTTAAAATTATACTTTTATCAGATATAATTACACTTTTATAAGTTATACTTACGATAGTGACAATTTCAATATAAGATACAAATTTTACACTTTTGAAATTCAATTCTACCATAATAATTACAATAATACTTTGGTGGCTTAAAATCACATCTTTTGCAGTTAAAATTACAATTTCATCGAATTATAATTACACTTTTTAATGTTACAGTCATGTTGCAGATACTATATTCACTGTTATAAATTTCAAGCCTGACATATGATGTTGAACTCTACCATATAAATAACTCCATCATCGAGAAGTTTAACTTATTATTCACAGAGTTGATATTGAACTCCATAATGATGGAGTTCATGTTAAAAGAGTGGATTTACAGATTTGACATAATTAAAAACAAGCTTCAAAAATAACCTAAAATACACTTCCTCACCATATTTAAACAACTGTTCATATCTAACCTAATGTTTTCATAAAAATATGATATATAAACTAACATGAAGAAAATAAAAAAAACAACCCAATAATTACCATGGCCAAATGGAATCATTTGCAAATCCGTCATTTTTTACGTTGGACGTTGGTCTTGTTGTTTGTTTCTGAGCTTGGAGGATAATAATGGAAGATGATCAAGGAAGCTATTAATGCAAGCTGATAAAGGAAGATGAGAAATGAAGAAAGTAGGATTTGCTCTCAATTTTCGCCAGTCTGATGATTTTTTTTTTTCAAATTGTGTTTTGGTGGAGTATGTTTAGAAATGTGTTGAGGAAGGTTGTTGAGTGATTATGCATGTGTTGGTGTGTGCACAGTGGGTAATAGCCAATTGTACTGACACACACATCCTCTCTCCTGCTCACCCTATTTCCTTTTTTTTTTTCACGCCTATAATGGGCTTAAAGTAGGCAAATCTCCACTCTCCATTCTCCTAATCCAAGGGCCCTAATAAAGACTTAGGGACTCAAAAGATATTAAGGACTTAGAAGAACTTATCACTATATATATATATATATATATATATATATATATATATATATATATATATATATATATATATATATATATATATATATATATATATATATGTATGTATATATATATGTATGTATATATATATATATATATATATATATATATATATATATATATATATATATATATATATATATATATATATATGTATGTATGATGATGATTATCAGGGTGGAGTTTCCTAAAAATTAATTTAGGAAAGTATTATAAATATATTTTTGGATGCAAAAAATAAACTGTAGAATCTTTTAATTATTATAATTTACGATATTATATTAATTCAAGTGATTTTTCTAATTTTTATTTAAAAACTTATACATTTCATTTGGTAAAAAAAATCGTTAAAAAAATTATGAAAATAATATAAGTTGATTTGTGGTTACAAATGCTATCATTAGAGTTTTAGATTTTATATAATTTGTTAATATAAAATATTGTGTATTTCTTAGTATGTTATATGTTAATGTAGTAAAATTGAAACATAATCTAGTGTGATGAATATACTACATATAAATAATAAAATTGTCCCACATCGAAAGATTAGCATAATGATCCTGTGATTATAAATAGGAGCTATCTTAGAACTTAGATTATATATAATGTATAATCTATACTCTAATGGTAACATTTTTTTTACCACAAATCTAATTATATAATTTTCACCGTTTTTTTAAAGATACTTTTTGGTCAAATGAAATGTAAAAGCTTTTATATAAAAATTAAACTATCACTTGAGTATAATATAGGAAACATGTGTTATAATAATCAAAACATTCTCCACATTATTTTTAATATCATATTATGGAGATAATTATATAAACTCTTAAGAAGTCTCTAAAATAATATTTGAGAGAATCAAAAGATTTTGGATTGATATTTAAGTTCAAAGGATGCCTTCTATTTGTAATCATAGGTTCACCCCCACCTTTTGCTAATCTTTCGATATGAGAAAATTTTATTATTTATATGTTCAATGTGGGGACATATAACATACTAATGGGTGCCTGGTTGGCTAGTTTGGAATGAAATGGAATGGATTGAATCTATTCAAGTGTTTGGTTGGGTGATTTTTGGAGAAGTTAGATACTCAATAGATTCTAACTCCATCTCAACCGCTTGGAAACTCACACCCACCTTCTCCCCTTCAATAAACTTCATTCCTTCCCCTTACTTATTTCGATTGAACCAAACAACTTTGAGATGGAATGAAGTTGTAATCTCATACATCTATGATATCATACTCCGTTCCATTCTATTCCTTCTTCTCGAATCAAACAACCCCTAAGAAGTATATCATCTTTAATATATCCAAATAATATGAAATCTATACTCCAATAATAACATTTTTTTTACCATGAATATTATATTATTTTCATAATTTTTTTAACCATATCATAGGATCACCCTATCTTATGAATAATTTTCCAATGTGGGACATTTTTTGCTATTTATACATTATATATTAACAACACCTAAATTATTAATGTGGGACAAATAACATACTAAGAAGTACGAAGTAAACCATCTTTTTTCGCACCTAGTTCGACATCCAACCCGATTAATACTATACTATGTTCATACGTTTTTTTTTGTCTTTTTTTTTATCATAATTAAAATATGCTCAAATGATAAGAAATCTATACTCTAACGATAACATTTTTTTTATCACAAATCTAATTATATAATTTTCATAATTTTTTTAACGATACTTTTGCAAATGAAATGTAAAAGTTTTTATATAAACATCACTGAATATAATATAGAAAATATATATTATAATAATTAAAACATCCTCCACATTATTTTTTATATCATATTATATAGATAATGATACAAACTCTTAGCTCTTAAAAACTCTCTAAGACAATACTTGAGAGACTGAAAAAAAATTATATTATGGAGATAATGATACAAACTCTTAACTCTTAAGAACTCTCTAAGACAATACTTGAGAGACTCAAAATTTTTTGGGTTGATATCTGAGTTCCAAGAATGTCTTCTATTTATAATCATAGGATCAGCTCACCTTATGTTAATCTTTCGATGTGAGGGAATTCTAATATTTATACGTTCAATGTAGAACATATAACATATTAAAAAGTACATCCTCTTAAATATGTGCAAATTATATGAAATCTATACTCTAATGATAGCATTTCTTACCACGAATCTAATTATATTTTTTTCATAACTTTTTTTACATATTGACATTATTTTGCCAAATGAAATGTAAAAGTTTTTATAATAAAATTAGAAATATTTATTGACTATAAAATAAGAAATATATATTATTATAGTAATTAAAAGATTTACCACTTTATTTTTTACATCAAAAATATTATTTTTAAAACTTTCCTAAATTAATTTGTGATGATGTGGACAGCCTAGAATCGCTCGAAAAAACTCTCTTTTATATAGATATATAGATTAGGGTTTAGTGGTTGGGTCTTTGGTTCATTATAAGCCTAATTGGTTTAGTGGGTCGAGTCTGTCGATCTAACAACCCTACCTAGGAGACTTAGGCTAGCTCTTTTATACACCAAGTTAATCTACCCATACAAGCATGGTTCTAGCAGTACTTAAGGCTTTCGATCTTAGAAGTGTACTTAACAAGAGAACAAAACATGCAAACATTCATTCACACATTTCAACAAGCAAGTAGAGGGCTAGTGTAATACCCCTATTTATCCAAGAGTCTGAACTAGGCATTCTTAGATAACAGGGACTGTTACCATCTTAATTTCTTGAGGCGGTGATTACAAAAAGATAAACGAAACCAAAGTACTTTAGATAATTTTAATGAATAATGGTCTTATTACAAATAATTACGTCTCGCATCGGAAATAAATAAAGTATATAACGTAAATAATAAATGTCTAAAACTATGTGATCTAGACTTCTAGGTAGTAGTGGTCGAATCCTCACGCACCCTAATGCTCCCAAGTCAGCTAACTCAAGTACCAGCTATTTAATCTGCTCCCCAATTAACTGGAAATATTAATTGGTTCATTATAGGACGCCATCAATTAAAGCATGCATCATTTTATTTTGACAGGACAAAAAATAAGCACTCGTCAACCAATGGTTGAGTAGAATAACTAACAACAGATATAATTTGGAATAAATAAAAATACATGATATGATATAATATGCAAATACAATTGAGCTCATCTCCATAAACTCCGGTCATCCCGCTAATACCTGACCCGAGGTATTCATCATCCCAACTGAAGTTGAGGTATTCATCATCCCAATCAAATTTGAGGTATTCATCATCCCAGTATAAAACTGAGGTATTCAATGCATATCCATGACATTATAAATTCATCCCAGACACGAGGCTAAGGTATCCAATGCAGATGAACTTCCAATATGAATAATCCAACAATAAATAATTCAACAATATATAATCCATATCCACTAATCCATCCGATTCCACAATACTTTTATAAATTTCACAAACCAACAGAGATAAGACGAGTTGAGTAGTTATCCTACCTCGATAGCAAATCTTCGAGTCACACAAGACACACACGCAATCAAATCGAACCTTTACAAATCCATAACCTACATAACATAATTATGTACAATTACCACATAACCAACCAACTAATCATGCACTTATCCTATGCCCATCACGTCCTAATCCTTTTGACAACTTCAATGCTAAATTTTTAACTCTACCGTTTTACAACATAGTTCTGTAAAACCTGTCCTATTAGTGACCCGTTGATGGACGTTTGACCATGTGGGAACCTTAGTAAGAGATAGAAGGGGGGAGTTATGTTACGTTCTTGACTGGATACTCAACCTAGTAAGAGTCACTCGGTCAAGTAGCTTTGGTACTCGACCGAGTGCAGTGTACTCGGCCGAGTATGTTCCATACTCGACAGAGTACAGATCTGATAGCGTTTTATTGTATAACGCGGAGGGTACGACTTATATCATTTCGGCAATACGTTTCATCATTTTCTAAACCTAACTGTTTCTCTTTCAATACTCCCATCTCTCACTACCAATCATGAGTTAAACTGAACCTTAAACCGAGGAGGGAGATAGTTTAGGCATGGAGTCATCGAGTCGGGTCGTCGCCGCCGTCAGCATCTGATTATTCTTCAAGGTGAGTTTTTGGATATTTGATTATGGTTTAGTTAATCTTAAAGAGCATAGTGACATGGAATAGTTTTTGATTATAGGGTATGATATGGATTCTTGCTAGGCGTCGATATGATTTATGCGATTGCTATGAAGTGGCGAAAAAGTAGGGTTTTCCCTACTCAGTTTCAGTTCATGGTTGTTTGTTAATTCATGTTATGTGGTTACCATTGTTATCAGTACCTTGTTGTGTTAGTTTAGTTACAATATTGAGATTGTGGCGATGGTGTTGTTGGTATTACTAGTATTGGATTTTGGAGCCATTTTCGGGAGATGGTCTTCTTCATCTAACACCCCCATATACCAATGTGCCATACCAAGGACCACCCCAGCATATAGATGCGTTACCATCTCGGTTGCCCGAGGTAAGTAGATCAAATAAACAATAACTGGATATTTATTAATTAACTTTATTCTTTACAACATAAACCAACGTGAGAAAGATTACAACATATACAACTGAAAGAACTATTAGACATGTGTGACAGCGGCATCTAGTTCGACATCGTGATGACTCGATTCCCTTCCATGTCATATCAGACCACACACTAAACCAACTGCTCACCTTCCCAAATGGATCACCACAGTTTTAGAAAACACAACACGGGGTCAGTCACAGATTAAACAAAGTAAGCTGCGCGCAAGAGAGACACCCAAGACAACCACTCAGACAACCACTCTCAGACTCCAATCACATCTCATATCAGACCACACACTTAAGGGTGTAGCCCTGCCAGATTACCCACCGCAACGGGTAATCCATACCGCCAGTGGGGGACCACAGCCTTGGCCACCTAAGCCCCGCTCATCGCAACGAGCAACAACCCATGTCTATTAATGTGCACATCCCCCTTTGTGACAGGAACCACAAGGAGCAAATTAAGGGAGTGAAGCCATTCCCGAAAATTACTCCACTCAGCAGAGGACGCACCTTACAAATATAGCCAATCCACCACAATTCCAACAATCAAGAAAGACAAGCCAACAACGATACTAATCATGCCAATACAATCACAATCATCTTAAATCAATTAAACAGACAACTGAGTAGGGAAACCCTACCTTTTTGTTATTCCATGTACGTGTATCCAACAAACAAGCCACGCAAGACTCCGTGATGAATCCTACAAGTAGAAATCACATCCTATTATTAGACTATTCAAGACCTGCATAAAGATGATGACGAAACACAAACTCACTTTGAAACGCAAACTGATGCCGACAACGGTGACAACCCGACTCGATGACTTCAAGCATAAAACATCTCCCTTCTTCGGTTAGTGTTAAGGCCATGTAATAGTATAGGGTGATGAGAGGTAATTGGGAGAGAGGTATTAGGGTTAGAAAGATAAAGGAACCCTCAAAGAAATAAATTGGGTTTACGATTCTGTGTTTTATAATAACACGTTAACTGACGTGGTACTCGGTCGAGTATAGAAATACTCGGCTGAGTACGCCCTAGTCGGTCGAGTATCCTGTTGGAATATGTGTCCTCCGACAATAATGCGATCACAACTGTCGATCATGATGATCACATGTTTAAGTCTCATTTTCAGAATACATGTGGGATGTAATATTTTTACAGTCAACTGGTCCACACATATCGGTAATGATTGGCTGACTAGAGTTTGACATTACTGTCGTGCGATGGTGGTGATCAGTTGATCCCCTTAGGTCATACCTAAAGGGTAACACTCTTAATTGATTATTTAATTGATCGTATAACGATACGGGTTAATTAAATTACTTAAAATTGACCGACGATTTTGGAAGTAATATTTACGTGTCTCATTGTAATTTGATTAAATTAGATACGGTCTAAGTAATCGAATTGTTTTATTACTTAGATGAAATTTTTTGTTTACGGAAACAATTAAAACGGAATGAATAAATTATTATAAATACAGAATGTTGTAGTTTATAATTCGAAAACACTTTTTGGTACAAGTAATTATGAATTACTAGGTTAATTTTATAAGTGACATATTTTATTAATATGTTGATTTTTAATTGTTAAAAATACATTTTATACACATAATGTCTTGGAACATGTTACATGTGACAAATTGACAAAATAATGTGTAAAATGGACTTTCCATTTTACACAATATGTGCCGAAAATAAGGAGGGAGTATTAAGCTTATTTATGTTAATTATGTTAAGTGGAAGGCATAATCATAAGACCTAATACATAGCCTTGCATGCCTATAATTCTTGGGAAGAATTGAAGCTCATGCATTGGCCATAGCCCCTTCCCCATACCCGGTTTCCCAACCATGCAAGCAAAGGGTTTTTACCCTTTATAATCACTATAATGCACATAATATCATTACTAGTGTGTGCATTATTTTTGTTCATCCAAAAACAACTTAGAGAAGTTTAGAAAGAGAAATAAAACTCCAAAATTCATCCTCTCTTGGCCGAAAATTTCAAGAGGACAAAACAATATTTTGAGTCAATTTTTAGTAAGATAAATATTGTTCTAGATTCAAATAATATTTATTTTTAAGAGGTTATCTTGGGTATTCATCTTTGGGAGGGATTCTATCCTTGAATCCTTGTTCTTCCATTAGTAAGGAAAACTCAAGAACAAGTGAGTAGGAGAACTCATTTGTGCCCATATATCTGAATACTCAATGTAAGAATGACGATTTCTTCCCTTTTCTAATTATGTTTGCATGCATAAGATCAATATTTAATTTTATGACTAAATTAAATTGTAACATATATGAATATGTCGAAATATGAGATTAATATTTTCTTACGAGTGGTATCATGAGCCTTAGGTTGTTTGCATGCAAATCGGTTATTGTTTTTCCGAGTTATACGATTAACAAATAAAACTTATAAATTTGTGTTTATTATGATATATCACGAAATTTATTATACATATTAAAGTTTCTGATCCTAAAATGTTTTTAGGATATTTTGGTTTATTTATTGATTTTATTGTTCATTTTTATTAATAATGACATTAAAATGTGATTTTTATGATTAAAATGTCATTTTTGGACTAAAAATAGCTAAACTTCGATTTTTGCAGTGGTTTTTGGATATGTTTTTACATATAGTATATAATGATGGCATGTACATCTTCATAATAATATGAGTTGTTATGCTCGAAATATGGATTTTTCAAGTTAAAATCGTATTTAAATGGTAAATTAGGTTAATATGAGTTATATTTCGAATATGGTCATAGAAATTTAGTATGTTGTCACATGCAATTTTATAAGATGTGTGTAAAATATTTGGCTATAATGAAGTCTTAATGCATGATTTATGAATTTTTGATGAAAAATCACATAAATAGTGACTTTAATTAGTAAAAATTGCTAAAACATACTTTATGACTAAGGAAAAACGTCAAATATTGCATTTTATCATATATTTCAGATCTAAAAGTGAAAAGTTAATAAAAATAATTTTTTCTCATTTTTTATGGTAATAATTGATAAATCCGATAAACCGCAACATTGTTTTCCTCGATAAATTTTCGAAATTTTTAACCTAAGTTTTGAACATTATGAGTGTCATGGTATTTTTTTCCAGAATGTTCATGAGTTTAAATTTCAAATTTATTTGAAATTTTTATGATTTATTTGAAGTTTATGATATAATATTGTATTTTTGAGTCCATTTATGAACAATATTAAGAAATATAAGTTAATTATTGTCAATATGTTAGTGGAGAGTAATTTTGAGTCCTAAGTTGGTTAGGGTAATTAACTTGTACATAAATATGAATTTATGTAATTATTGTGATTATAAAAGGTTATATCATGCAAATCCGTAAAAACCGATTAATATACGATATTGGCTCCTTAAAGGCGATTTAGCTTAAAATTGGGCATGTTCATACATATTATAATTCTGCATTTTATTTATGATTGTCATAATTTTAGTTTTAATTTTATGTAATTTTGAATTATGTAATTTTACTTAGTATGGCCTTAGTTTTTAATTGGTATTACCCGAAATGTATGGGAATATCGATTCGGTTGTAATTTATTATGATCTCGTATCACCGTTTTGTAATTTAATAGATTTAAATTTTAATTACAAATGTATAATAGGAAATTATGTAATTCATTTACAATTTTATTTATTACTTTGTAATTTCCCGGAGTTTCCATGAAGACGGTGTTACCTCGAGATGCGTGCCAAGACCGAAGTTCAAGAGACCAAAGGAGTTGGTTTCCGAATATGTAATACTTAATTAAATTTACTATTTTAGGAAGGCCATACTAGGATTTTATTTATGCTTTGCATTTTATTTTATATGTTGCATGCATCGCTAAATCGCCATAACTAAAAACATGCATTGTCATTTTAATCGAGTTTATCGACCGTGTCAATTACAATTATCGTAGTTCACCGCTTTAGTTCACTTAAAACGTGATAGATAATAAATTGACATGACCTCTCGCTAAAACAAACAATTGAGATTTAGCCTCCAAAAAGTAGAAACCATGAAAACCTATTTCGTGAGGGAGTGCACTCGGCCACACCGGGGTACAAACCTTGTTACGTAGGGGAAGTGGGTGATAAATGTCTATCCACCGAATTTATGTTAAAAAAGGGTATTTCGGCACACCGTGCCCTAAGTTAATATACATTTGGATCATGGACACATTTATTCGAAATTTGTGTTGAACTCAATGAAAGTATTCACGACGATTTCCGGATGTGTTTCGGGCTACAGATAAATATTAATGTAATTTTATCGACCAAGAGTTCTAAAAGTAGAATCGATTAAAAGGTTAATCCACCAAGTTATGTTAATAAAGTGTATTTCGGCACACCGTGCCCTAAGTTGATATGAATTTGGGTCTTGGAATCATTTATCAAGTTGGATAGAGGTCACTAGATAAATGCAATAAAACTTGTTTAAATTAAATTTACAAGTATTATTATTATTGTGAAAACGACAAATGTTTTATTTCTTCTTTTTTCGTTTTGTAGACCACTTTTATTTCTCATAACAAATGGCCGCACCAAACACCAACGCCGCACCTCTCACTAATGTTTCATGGCTCTGATCCTTCATGGATCATTGTAAACTTGAAAAGAATGGGTCAATTTTCTCCGATTGGGATGCCCAACTCAAATTAGCCGCCCAAGGTGACGACAAGCTTCGTTACCTCACCGAGGCCTCTCCACCCGAACCTAATGCTAGGTCGAGTGCCGCCACTAGGGAAGCATATGAGGCTTACCACAAAGAATCCGCCGCAATGAAAAATGTGTTGATTTTTGCGATGGAGGCGGATCTCCAAAGGAGAGCCTTTAAAATGGGCACCGCTAATGAAATCTATTCCAAGCTTGTGACAATGTTTTCACAAACTCCGAGGATCGTCCAATATGAGGCGGCCTCGACATTCTTTGATCTCGATTTCAAGGAGGGCCAAAAGGTTAGCCCTCACGTGCTCAAATTGTTGGAGCTAGTCGAGACTTTGAAGATTCAAAAAGTTGAAATCCCCAAAGAACTCATTGTAGATAGGATTCTACACTCCATATCCAAAGTCAAAGCATATGTTCAATTCCGGGTGAATTTTAACATGCAAGACAAGGACGTGTCTCTTGAAGAGTTGCACAAGTTACTTGTGCAAGCCGAAAGACACATGGGGTTAAATGTTAACCCACCTAAGGATGTGCTTAACATAAGCGACAAGAGTAAGGGGAAGTTCAAGAAGAATGAGAAAAAGGGTAAGAGGCAAGCTCCCATGTCCACCAAGGCTAAGACTTTTGAAGCTAGCACTTCCAAGATCAAGAAGGGTCCTCTTGATAAATGCCATTATTGTAATGGTGTTGGACATTGGAAAAGGAATTGTTCCAAGTACCTTGGTGACATTAAAGCTGGAAAGATCACTCCAGTAGGTAAATGACTATCCTTTCTTTTATGTTTCTAATTCAACTATGGTATTTTGATACAAAGTTATGATAATGTATCCCATTTTTATTGTAAATAGGGCCTCCTTCAAGCAAAGACAAGGGAAAGGAAAAGCAAGCTTGAGAAATCATCAAGGAGCTAGGAGTAGCTTCCAATGAAGCTTGGCTTTTTATTATTGTCTTATTTAAGTTATGTTTCGGATTTTTAGAACTATTTTGATTTCCGTGTTCGACATGGAAATGGTTGATCCTTTCTAAACAATTGTTGTATTTTGGATTTGGTGGCTTGGTTTGCAACCCAAGTCAACCCTTTTATCGTATTTCCTTATTCTAAAAAATTCGTCTTTATATGCTTGCACATAGAAACATATGATCATCCACTTAAAGTGATCTAATAGACAACTATAATGATGAGATTCATTATATGTCCACAAGCTTAAAGCTTGTGTATGATCAATTATAAAGTGATGTTGAGTTGATGAACTCTCCTAAAGGAATGTCAATCACCAAGTACACTCATCAAATCTAAAACTATTAGTCAATCTATGAGATAGTCCTCCTTCTACTTCAAAATCATCACTTGTGTCTCATAAACTATCTTTGAATATTTAGTGTATTTATTCTAAAGATAGAGTAGGAGAAAAATGAAGACACAAAGAATACAAAGAATGATTTGTATGCTTGAGTACAAAGAATGATTTGTATGCTTGAGTAAATGAGATCTACGAAAGAAAGAATGATTTGTATACCTAAATAAAATGTATACACGAATAGATGAGATCTATGGTCTCGAATAGATGAGATCTACATGACAAAAGAGACCAAGTGAAGTAATCAAAAGAATATGTTCTTAAGATAACTACATGAGGAGACCAAAAGAAAGTTTGAAAGAAAATGACTAATGAAAAGACTTAACAAGAGATTTGGCTAGTTTATGAACAACATTTGACCAAGAGTTTCAACATTGATATTTACTTAAGAGCCTGGATGAAACAAAGTTGCATCCTTGAAAATAAATGAGATTTATAACTAAAAGTTGCAAAGAAAGATATGCCGATATCTAAAAGAGCTAAGTTAATTGTTAACCACGCTAGTGTCATTACTTAACCCCCTTCCGGAAAGGGGTATTTTGAGAAAGACGTGTATTAAATGAAATTCACATTTAAATAATGACATTGCTACGCATCATTATAAAATGAATGAGTTAGAGATCAAAATCTCTTTCCATAAGTTTAAGACTGAAACCTTTTCAAAATAGATATTTTGAAAGGATATGCTGGAAACATATATGGTTTTAATCTTAATAACTTGGCAAAGCAAAATGTATTTCAATTCTTGAAATGTTTCGATTGAGTAGTCAATTTCGAAACATGTGGAATTGAGTGGGAGTTTGAAATTATCATGTGAAGACATGGAATTTAGTGGGAGCAATCATCTTGTAAAATTTATAACTCATTACTCATTGAGAATGACGAGCTAGTACTATCTTTCACAAAGAAGTATTTGAGTTTTCAATTCTGGATGAAAATGGACTATGATGAATCCAATCACATCATGGGATGTTGGATAAATATTGAGATATACACATCAAATCAACGAGAAACGTAGGTTATTGATGGGTGATGTCGTCGGGTCACATCCAATCAAACACATTTATAATACTCAACAAACAACTAGTTAGTGGTAAGTCGAGGTCGATCCATGGGACGGTGTGCTTTGGGTTCTAAGTCTATCTATCTCGATTTATGCTAGTGTCACAATTTGTTGGGTTTGTAGTTGTGTTCTAAATAAATGAAAGTAACAAAGTAAAGCAAACAATGAACTAGGAAGGATGTAAACAAATGATAAAAGTACTAGGATATCATGGGGTCATAGGGGATTCATGGTGTTGATCATACAAACATATTTACAAAGTTGCAAGCAATTAATGTTGTGGGGGAACCGAGTTGGTTTATGTCTTACGGTTCATAGGAAGGGTTGGGTCCCGGAGCCGAATCGATTAGATTGTACAACACCTACAAGTCGACTTACTTTCCTCCTATTCAACTTCTATGCATGGTCTCACAAGACTCGAGTTGGTTTATATCTTACAAGTCAAATCGAGTAGATAAGAGATGGTACAAATGCAAGGATTCATAGGCTTAGCATTTCATCAAACATAACATGTGCATAAAGTTGACATCACAACAAGCAAGCAATTTGATTATGAAAACATATTAGATTAAGCATGAATCAATCCCATGTTGGTTTCCCCTAATTACCCACTAATCCTAGCTAAAAGACTACTCACTCATTATCAAGTTTGACATGCTAACAAGGTTGTTAATCATATTAACAAGGCAAAACATGATGAACAAGTAAGAAAGATTAACAATAATTAAAACAAGGATTAAGAGAATTATACCTATGGAGATTCCAAAATAATAATGCAAAGAATAATAGAAGAACTTGATGATTGATGGAAGGTTGTAAATCTCCAAATAAACCCAATAATCTTCTAATTACCCAATAATAAACTTGAATTACTTAATAATAAACTTGAACAATAATTAAGGAGAGATTAATGTATAATTTGTAGAAAGATTAAAGAGTAATCTATTCTAATCTACTCCTAATCTAATCTAAGGAAGGATTTTTCTAGCTAAAAAGATGTGTATTCTAATCTAATAAAACTTGATTTAAAGGATCTCCCTTTGATTATTTACAAGTGGGGTATTTATAGTAGAAATTAGGTGGATGCATTAGGGTTAACTAAGGGCTAAACTAGTAATTACACTTTTTAGATTGAGCAGGGAGACGCCGGTATTTTTCGAAGGAAGGGCTTCTTTCTTTGAAGCTTGAAGAAGATGAAATTGTGCTGTGAGGGAATCCGGGCGTCTTTGGGTCGGGACGGGCGGATTCGGTGGTCTCTGCCCGGGCGTCTTTGGGAGAATCCGGGCGGATTGGGGCAGGGGAAGACGGGCGGATTTGGAGCAAGACGGGCGTCTTGTGGTTCACGTAGCAAGGGAAAACTTCCTGTCCAGGAATACGCCCGTCCCGAGCGAAATATGGGCGTTCTGGGCTTCAACCCGAGCGGGTTGAGTTTGACCCGAGCGGGTTGAGCTGTATCTTGAGCTCGGATTGTAAAACGGACGTCATTTTCTCATCCGGACTCCTATTGGAGTGATTCAAAAGCCTAGATCACTTGTTTTTTCGACGCCGTTCCATCTAGCATATTTTCAGAGCCAAAGAAGCAACCCTTGGTTCAGTTTTCGAGTGATTTCTTCTTGTAATGCCTTTCCTCTCGTCATTCTTGCTTTTAACCCTTTGATCCTTCTATATACACTTTATTCCTACGTCTTTGGTCATCATTCTTGCCTCCTCTTCATACTAGTCCATCTAATATCATCAATAAGCTTCCAAATATGCACAAAAGACGGGAATTTCGGCCTTATTATCTCCTTTTGTACAAAACATATGAAATGCGATAGAAAAGTAAATAGGAAGGTTTTGACGGATAAAATGGCCACGAATGCTATAATAGTATGCAAAATAGGCTCAATTAGGGGACTAAATGTGCGCAAATAATGTTCACATCAAATATCCCCAAACCGAACCTTTACTCGTCCCGAGTAAAGAGGTGACTAAAACTAGACCTTTATTTAAACTATCCTAATAATATAGCCGATATGAGACAATTAGCGGGTCTCACTCCGCCCCTTCAACTCACAACAAGGCAACCCTGAGGTAGGATGCCTTCTTGCAAGGCAAGGTGGGTCTTGCCAAAATGGCGATACATCCAAACATTAAGCACACAAAATCAAGTAATGGATGCATCTACAAAAGGAATAGCCACTTCCTCATCAAGTGGCGGAGGCAACTAAGAGAGAACAAATTTAAGAGCATATAATCCTTCACAAATACAAGTTCAACAAATTATTAAGGCTAAGAGGATGGCACTAAATCACCTCCAAATGGTGTTAAACTAGACTACTTTCGTCCTCAATTTCCAAATGCTTTCGTCAAGAGCGATCGGATGGTGGTGGAATGATGATCCCTATGATGCTAGTAGAAATGACATGACAAGTCTCGAATTCTCTACAAAAGTAAAGGTCATGGATCGTCCCAAGCTCGACAAAGTGGTTTGACAAAAAAGCTTTTTGGGAATGAAATGCTCAAATCGTTATAAACAAGGGTGGATATGACTAGTATTCAAAAATTGACCTCATTCAACTTTCACATTTCAAAAATTAGAGATGGGGTTTGTCCCTTCCGGGCTAGTGTCCTTTGCTTTCGCAAATCGCTTATTAGGCAACCGGTTAACCTCTAGACAAGAGCTTTTCGGGGTGATAGTCACTTTGTCTTTGGGCGGTTGAATTCACAACCGTGTTGGGGCCCAATTCAATGGATCCCTCTCCAAAGCACATCGAAGTGGTATGCCTCCATCAAAACAACTAAATTCTCAACATTTCAACATTTCATAACATTTGACGTTTCCTTAGCAATAAATTACTTCCACATAACAAAATTTTCGAAATGAGCACTTCAAACTTATTGATAGAAAGTATTTTTGGGTTGCCTTACCACAAGGTCAATCAAGGTCACCTAGACAAGTTAACCAAGTCCACATCGCATCACAGGGTTGGAATAGGTGACTCACATGCAAACCCTTGACTAGGCTTTGGGTCATGGGTCAAAAGACACTAGTATGACACAACCTAGGGTGTTTTAAAACCATTCTAGTAGGCAAAGTCTTAAGTTGAAAAAGTATTTGTAATGGCTTAGTTGCTCTTGTCAAAGTTCTCAATTAGGCACTTTTCAAAATATTTCATCTAAATGCAACTATATGCCATGATGCAACTATTATATACATCCTAATGCAAGTGATTCTACCAAGTAATATGACATATAAACTAAATGCAAGTCCTAAGTTCACATTGTTATACCGCATCAATCAAAATAAAGCCACATAGTCATTAACATAAAGAGGAAAAAGGAGATTGGAAAGATCATACCATGCGGTCTTCATGATCTTCATGTCTCGGATGTGGCGTAGTCAATCAATGTGAACAAGGATAGAACAAACACAATATATACAACACTATATACACGACTACACTACAAAGGAAATGAACTTGTTTTTGGATTTTTCAATTTTCAAATTTTTATGGTTTTTGATTTTATGAAATTAAAAGACATATTTTTGTGATTTTTCAAAATGTTTCAATTTTTATGTATTTTGGAATATAAATTCCCATCCCCTACTTTATTTTGGACATTGTCCTCAATGTACATGTAGGAGTAGGAATGAAAGAGAAATACATTTTTTTGGATTTTTAAAGTTTTTATGGAAATTGAAGTGCAAATACAATGTTATGAATGAATGCATGCTCTAACTAAATGCAATTCTATATGACATATATAACAAATGAATGCAATCTACACTATACTATATGATGCATGTTTTCTAGTAGACTATGGTCACCTATGATCAAACCTCCCCAAACCGATTTAAACACTATTTCTAGTATAGAAAAGGAATAGGTTTGGTCATTAGTGGCTATGAATGAATTTTAGTCTATATGCAACTATCTACATGAATCATGTGAGATAAATACAATGCAACCTATACTATATGAACTAACTAATGTAAATGCAATATAATACAAATGCAAACTAAATGTATATAACTAAATTCAAGTGTAAATGTAATGCAAAGTTAAAGGAAAGGATATCTTACAAGTGGTGGTTTGAGGGAGGACTCCACCAAACTCATTCCTTGTTGCCATGATTATTGATGTTGTCCATGTTGCTCAATGCTCTCAATAACCGGTCAAAGGCTTGAGCACAATCCTCAAATAAGCATGAATACGGTTTGTTCCAATTCAATATGAAGCTTGGCCAAGGGAGCTTGTCATCCATTCTCTTCTTCACCTTACTCTTAGCACTTGAGCTTTTGTAATGCTTCAAACCAATAATCCCATGATTCTTTTCATCACTAGTTATGAAGTATGGTTTATTTTCGTCCGGAGACTTCCACTTACCACCTTCTTTTTCACTTTCGGTGATGATGATAGCATTTGAATTTATCAATCCTTCATGAGTATAAGGAGAATTCTTATGACCTTGATGACCGAGTTCCTTGGAAGTGGACATTATGGGTGCCAAATTTCCACAAGTAGCTTCACGTACAAGTTTCTCTTTGAGCTTTACCACCAAGTAGCTTTTGTATGATGCCTTGACCTTTTGAAGAAGGTCCACCATATCCTCTTCAACAATCATTGGCTCCATGGTAGGGGTCAAGTAGTCTTCATGGGAAATGGGGAAAAGGAATTCATCTTCTTCATGGAAGCATACTTCAAACTTCTCAAAGATGGGCTCCTCAAGTAAGGCAATTTCACAACTCCATTCTTCTTCTTCATTGCAAGACACATATCCCGCATAAGCTTCTTCCATAGGCTTGTCATCATCGCTATCTCCATAAGAATCATAAATGGGAGCTTCACTCCTCTTCATTAACACTTTTTCCAACACCTCAATGTTCACATCAAATGATACACCCTCATATTTACAAAGGTTAAGAGTATTTGGCTTACTCAACCTCATATCTTCATCATCAAATACCACACTTTCATACTCACAAGAGCTCAAGGAGATTGGCTCTTCCCACTTCTCATCAAAGGTAACTCCTTCAAACTCACATTCATGGTCAATGTCTAAAAAGCGGTGAGGGGTAGTTAGTTGGGTTTCTTTTATTTGGGCAATTTGAATTTCCAACTCCTCACCTTGAGTAACAATGCCTTGAAGAACAATGTCCCTTCTTTGGCTCTCTTCTAGCATTTGTTTGAAGAAGTTTTGTTGATCTCCCATCATTTGGAGAATTACATTTTGAATGGGTTCATCTTCTTGTTGTGGGTAGGTGTGAAAGTGGTTATATTGTGGCATTTGGAATTCATTATGAAGTGGGTATTGGGTGGGTGGTTGTTGTGGATATTGGATGTGAGTGTTTTGGTGGGAAAAGTTGGGGTAGTGGTTAGGATTTTCATTGTACAAATAGTAATGTAGGTTTGTGTTGACTTGCTCCTCAAACTCTCCATACCCATAGTCATACTCAAAAGATCCACCACATACTCCATATGTCAAGTCTTGAGCCATCATAGCTAAGACAAGGAAACAACTACAAGCATAGAAACTACACAAAAATGGTAAGAACAATCCTTGAGGAACAAGTTCCTCAAGGTGAAAGCACAATCAAAATTGACAAACAAGTAAGAACTTAATCACATAGCACCATCCCCGGCAACGGCGCCATTTTGATCCGGTTGATGTCGTCGGGTCACATCCAATCAAACACATTTATAATACTCAACAAACAACTAGTTAGTGGTAAGTCGAGGTCGATCCATGGGACGGTGTGCTTTGGGTTCTAAGTCTATCTATCTCGATTTATGCTAGTGTCACAATTTGTTGGGTTTGTGGGTGTGTTCTAAATAAATGAAAGTAACAAAGTAAAGCAAACAATGAACTAGGAAGGATGTAAACAAATGATAAAAGTACTAGGATATCATGGGGTCATAGGGGATTCATGGTGTTGATCATACAAACATGTTTACAAAGTTGCAAGCAATTAATGTTATGGGGGAACCGAGTTGGTTTATGTCTTACGGTTCATAGGAAGGGTTGGGTCCCGGAGCCGAATCGATTAGATTGTACAACACCTACAAGTCGACTTACTTTCCTCCTATTCAACTTCTATGCATGGTCTCACAAGACTCGAGTTGGTTTATATCTTACAAGTCAAGTTGAGTAGATAAGAGATGGTAAAAATGTAAGGATTCATAGGCTTAGTATTTCATCAAACATAACATGTGCATAAAGTTGACATCACAACAAGCAAGCAATTTGATTATGAAAACATATTAGATTAAGCATGAATCAATCCCATGTTGGTTTCCCCTAATTATCCACTAATCCTAGCTAAAAGACTACTCACTCATTATCAAGTTTGACATGCTAACAAGGTTGTCAATCATATTAACAAGGCAAAACATGATGAACAAGTAAGAAAGATTAACAATAATTAAAACAAGGATTAAGAGAATTATACCTATGGAGATTCCAAAATAATAATGCAAAGAATAATAGAAGAACTTGATGATTGATGGAAGGTTGTCAATCTCCCAAAAACCCAATAATCTTCTAATTACCCAATAATAAACTTGAATTACTTAATAATAAACTTGAACAATAATTAAGGAGAGATTAATGTATAATTTGTAGAAAGATTAAAGAGTAATCTATTCTAATCTACTCCTAATCTAATCTAAGGAAGGATTTTTCTAGCTAAAAAGATGTGTATTCTAATCTAATAAAACTTGATTTAAAGGATCCCCCTTTGATTATTTACAAGTGGGGTATTTATAGTAGAAATTAGGTGGATGCATTAGGGTTAACTAAGGGCTAAACTAGTAATTACACTTTTTAGATTGAGCAGGGAGACGCCGGTATTTTTCGAAGGAAGGGCTTCTTTCTTTGAAGCTTGAAGAAGACGAAATTGTGCTGTGAGGGAATCCGGGCGTCTTTGGGTCGGGACGGGCGGATTCGGTGGTCTCTGCCCGGGCGTCTTTGGGAGAATCCGGGCGGATTGGGGCAGGGGAAGACGGGCGGATTTGGAGCAAGACGGGCGTCTTGTGGTTCACGTAGCAAGGGAAAACTTCCTGTCCAGGAATACGCCCGTCCCGAGCGAAATATGGGCGTCCTGGGCTTCAACCCGAGCGGGTTGAATTTGACCCGAGCGGGTTGAGCTGTATCTTGAGCTCGGATTGTAAAACGGACGTTATTTTCTCATCCGGACTCCTATTGGAGTGATTCAAAAGCCTAGATCACTTGTTTTTTCGACGCCGTTCCATCTAGCATATTTTCAGAGCCAAAGGAGCAACCCTTGGTTCGGTTTTTGAGCGATTTCTTCTTGTAATGCCTTTCCTCTCGTCATTCTTGCTTTTAACCCTTTGATCCTTCTATATACACTTTATTCCTACGTCTTTGGTCATCATTCTTGCCTCCTCTTCATACTAGTCCATCTAATATCATCAATAAGCTTCCAAATATGCACAAAAGACGGGAATTTCCGCCTTATTATCTCCTTTTCTACAAAACATATGAAATGCGATAGAAAAGCAAATAGGAAGGTTTTGACAGATAAAATGGCCATGAAATGCTATAATAGTATGCAAAATAGGCTCAATTAAGGGACTAAATGTGCACAAATAATATTCACATCAGTTATTCATATCGATGAAAATGGAATTACCATAAGCAGTCATGGTCATTCATTGAACCTAAAAATGGTGGATCACATGATTAAAAATTACTAATGTTTCCGCCATTAGAATAATCATGTACATATCCAATAATGAATCATATGCTTAAGAGCATGATGGGTCATTGGCAAGCCATAGAAGAATCGTCATGAATTCTCGAGGAGAACTAATGAGCTATTCTAGTGTTTGACAGAACACTCTGTTATGTGACAAGAAGTTGCACATATTGAAGTTCGAAAACGCGTAAGGATTTATGAAAATCCTAGGCTATTCAAGCTAAAAGGAGAAATAAGAAGTTGGAAAGATACTTAGTTATGGTAAGAAGTTACTCAAAACTATATTTCCTAATATGCTAGGACTTTTGAGAAGTGCTAGGCTAATCATCTTGACAATTGTTGCAAGACCCTACAAAACGTATACCTAGTGCATTGGGTGTTGGTAGAACACTTGACCAGTGCAAGTTAAATCATCCACCACAATTTGTTGGTTATGTGATAAACAACAAGAAAGTTCTTTCAAGATAAAGAACCTAAACCTAGGTTGGGAACCTAGATGTGTACTTGGTAAGGTTCATGCTATGTGAGACAAACATGAAAATAAAGGAATATGAAATTCAAGAGTTTGAACACATGGACACATGGTATGTTAAACTCATGTTGCAAACGACTAGTGTTTGCACACTTACGATATACATCACAAGATTGTAATATGGTATTGACTATCCGAATGTGATGTCGACATTCATCGTTTGAGTTGTTATTAACTCACCTTATACTTTGTTACATCCAAACGGGTTGTAGAGACAATTGAACTCCGTTAAAGTGAACACGGATTAGCATTGTATTCGCCCATAGTCACTTACACGAGGTGACGTCTCGAAGTGACAAGAGTGTGATACGATTGATGGCAAGTTCAAGTGCCATGGAGTCATGTGTGATGACTAGTCGATCACATAGGCAGACTGTTAGGAACACTTTGTCGGGCCTTATGACCGCTTATAGAGTTCTGGCAAATTTATATAGCCTGGTCGTGGCGAGAGCTACTATAGTATTCTAATGAGTCGATTCTTTTGACTAAAGACTATTCGCTTAAAGTGGCACAGTTTCAGATTAACTTTGATTTATGTTACTACGACCTTCGTAAATGGGGTCAAATGACCATATTTTGGGTTATGATGGATGTGGCTAGTCAAAGGGAATAAGTGCGATAGGAATTGTCCACTCCTTGTCAGGGTTATAACAATATCTCAGGGCCACTCGAGGAGTAATGAACTGGAAATGCGTGGCCACGCTCGGAAGGTATCTATAGTAGATAAATCCGTTCAATAAGTTATTCTCCAGATCGAGGAAACCACTCTCGATATGATCACTTGCAAGTACGACCTGAAAGACACCTTGCATTGAGTGGGAGATAGTATTAGGACAAGAGAATTGGTGACGCACACTTGTCGAGGACAAGTGGGAGATTGTTGGAATATGTGTCCTCCGACAATAATGCGATCACAACTGTCGATCATGATGATCACATGTTTAAGTCTCATTTTCAGAATACATGTGGGATGTAATATTTTTACAGTCAACTGGTCCACACATATCGGTAATGATTGGCTGACTAGAGTTTAACATTACTGTCGTGCGACGGTGGTGATCAGTTGATCCCCTTAGGTTATACCTAAAGGGTAACACTCTTAATTGATTATTTAATTGATCGTATAACGATACGGGTTAATTAAATTACTTACAATTGACGGACAATTTTGGAAGTAATATTTACGTGTCTCATTGTAATTTGATTAAATTAGATACGGTCTAAGTAATCGAATTGTTTTATTACTTAGATGAAATTTTTTGTTTACGGAAACAATTAAAACGGAATGAATAAATTATTATAAATACAGAATGTTGTAGTTTATAATTCGGAAACACTTTTTGGTACAAGTAATTATAAATTACTAGGTTAATTTTATAAGTGACATATTTTATTAATATGTTGATTTTTAATTGTTAAAAATACATTTTATACACATAATGTCTTGGAACATGTTACATGTGACAAATTGACAAAATAATGTGTAAAATGGACTTTCCATTTTACACAATATGTGTCGAAAATAAGGAGGGAGTATTAAGCTTATTTATGTTAATTATGTTAAGTGGAAGGCATAATCATAAGACCTAATACATAGCCTTGCATGCCTATAATTCTTGGGAAGAATTGAAGCTCATGCATTGGCCATAGCCCCTTCCCCATACCCGGTTTCGCAACCATGCAAGCAAAGGGTTTATACCCTTTATAATCACTATAATGCACATAATATCATTACTAGTGTGTGCATTATTTTTGTTCATCCAAAAACAACTTAGAGAAGTTTAGAAAGAGAAATAAAACTCCAAAATTCATCCTCTCTTGGCCGAAAATTTCAAGAGGACAAAACAATATTTTGGATCAATTTTCAGTAAGATAAATATTGTTCTAGATTCAAATAATATTTATTTTTAAGAGGTTATCTTGGGTATTCATCTTTGGGAGGGATTCTATCCTTGAATCCTTGTTCTTCCATTAGTAAGGAAAACTCAAGAACAAGTGAGTAGGAGAACTCATTTGTGCCCATATATCCGAATACTCAATGTAAGAATGACGATTTCTTCCCTTTTCTAATTATGTTTGCATGCATAAGATCAATATTTAATTTTATGGCTAAATTAAATTGTAACATATATGAATATGTCGAAATATGAGATTAATATTTTCTTACATATCCAAGCTACTCGGCTGAGTGACCCTACCTAGGTCGAGTAACAAGCAACGTTGGTCTTCTAACCTCTCCCATATCCTTTTCTAAGGCTCTCCTTTGGTCAAAAGGTCAGTCAAACGGTCCCTAAATAGGGCGGGTATTACAGTCTTTCCCCCTTAAAAGGAACTTCATCCTCGAAGTTCGTCCCACACTTACCACAACAATCATGACAAGGGAACTAGAGGACTCACTTACTATCTAAGCGACACGGAACACCACGTAATTCTATGATGCATATCGTCCTTTCTCATTATCGTTACTCGATATGATTTGTCAACATGAAGTCGTTGTACCCTCATTATATGCAACCGTGAAACTATTTAAGAACAAGGTTGATATCTTAAACCAATTAAGTTATAAAGTGACGACTTAAAAATTCCAAAGTAACACGTTAACGAAGTTTTGTGACAACGTCAAGACTCACAGGTAAAACATAGAAGAAATTATGTTAACTTTGTTAGGATTTTTACCACGATGTTATCTACCCCTCTAAAAAGGAACTTCGTCCCCGAAGATCACTCCAATCATGAAACAAAACTTGTATACACTTAAATACAACAATCATGGGACATATATAACTTTTCTTAAAAATCAAGACATGCCTGAACAAGAGTAAAACAATAATTATATTGATGCCATTTAGGAATAAGTAACATGCAACATCAACGAGGAGAGGTGTAAACTACATGCACTTTTAACTAATACAATACAAATGTCATGCCATCATCCACATCAACTCTTATATCGTTACCATACCAAAATCAACTCAACCGAAGTACCGCCATCATATAAGCCGTATTCAAACCATTCAAGACTCATGCCGATACTAGGACACCCAAGGATGTATATATAATAAAGTAACTACTAAAGTTTATTGCAAAACAAGCTTAGACAATCAGGAATGCAATTTCCAGATACATGGTCGAGTATCTAAGAGTACTCGGTCGAGTACGTGATTCTCGGCCGAGTATTAGCTTAATCGGCCGAATTTTCGAGTCCAGAACTCGATTTCTGCAATCCATATCTATAACATAGATATATTAACCTGTAAAACACATCATATGTCAACTATTAACGTAAGGTTCACGGTCTTAACTACCTAACAACAATACGAAGAAAACAAGTAGTGGCCTTATGGCCGATTACAAGAACTCAAAAATAAAAGAAGTACGATAAAAGTTTAACCAACATCCGACAACAAGTCCAGAAAAAGAAGTCCAGAAAATAAAACGGATATCAAATGTCCGCATCCTCCTCCATATCCTCTCCACCCTCAGTACCAAATGTCCCTGCTCCCTGATAAGCTCCAGATGAGTAGCCTCCGCTGCTGGTCCACCTCCCTGCCTCGTTTAGCTGGCTGCCATAGTTGGGTCCCCCACGTTCCCGCGAGGCAGCCAAACTCGGTCTCCGTCGGTGGTCTCCAAGCACTGGAGTCCATTCGGTAACTACGGAACACCCCGGTGTCAACCTCGGGTCCTCTCCACCAAACCGGCTGTGCCAACCCCTTCTCTATGCCCTGGTTGTAAGCCATCTCACGTATGTTCTGTAGCACCAAGGTATTAGAGATCCGCTCGGTCAGCTCACTAACTTGCATCCTTGGGTCGTGGAAGGTGGGGTAGGGCGAGTACTGCGATGAATAAAAACTAGGTGCGGTGTAAGAAGGCTAAGTCTCAGTCTCGGCCTCTATAGCCACTCTCCCTTTACGGTGCTCATTGGGTGGGGGAACGGTCGTCTGCTTCTCCGAAGTGGAGACCGGCTCATGTAAGTCTAAGAGTATGGTGGGATCGATCAGGTATAACTGAGGCTCAGGTTTGGGTTCCCCAATCCCCGGATCATACTCCTCTAAGTGGTTCACCATCGGTAAGTTCTTTGGGTCGGGAAATACCCTCCACTTCGTCCCCCTCACCCTCCAAGCCGAGGACCCATCATCCAACCTCCTAAGTCACACAATGTGGCACCAATACCTCTCAGCCATAGTAGGAGCGGTCTCAAATAACCCAGTTCCCGACGCAGGTGGGGCCACAAAATTAGTCAATCTCTGAGCCAAGCGGGTCACCATTGCCCCACAAGTAAGGTAACAGTTCTTGGACCGAGCCATAAGAGCTAAGCTGGAGCATACAACCCCGCGAGAACTGTAGTAAAAATGCTTCCGCCGACGAGGGTTAAGATAAGACATCAATAAAATCACCTCATGGGTGTTCAACTTGCTCACATCATCCCTCACAAACAGCAGGCAGGTCATCATCCTTAAGAACATATAGAGTGACACATGTTTAACATCATTAATCAACATGGCACTCAAGGTCGGAATGGGTCTACCGGTCAGAAAGGATAGGTAGTGGGGCGCCCCCACAGTTGGTCGTAACATCCCTTAAGTATCCCTTCTTTTCAGTCTCTAGCCCAAGGTGGTAAAAAAACTCATCGACGGTCAGGTTATGGTTTGCGTTGATAAGGCAAAAGGAAATGGTTTTCTCCTCTACCTCATAGACAAAAGAGCTCAAAAACTCTAAGGTAAGGAATGGGTAAGGCTTCTTTCGAAGATGGTATAGCCCGTCAATTCCCAATATCTCAAATATGTATGAGATATCCGTTTCCACCCCCAAGGTCATCAAAATGTCAGGGTCCACAGAACGAGTCTGCCTCATGGTCCGACCCATCAAGGCCACAAAAGCAGCCCGCTGCTTAAAATCAGAAAAGATTACCGATGGATAATCGTCCAGCAGAGGAACAAGAGGTTCTTGGCTAGATTGACCAATCTCCATGGCGGCGTTAGTGTGAGTCCGCTTCTTAGCAGGTGCTTTTGATTTCGGCATGCTGCCAAAAGAGAAGTTCAACACGGATTTTCCGTAAATTTTGCCAGGGTAAGGACTATTTTTCAGTTTATACACTTTTAAAACGGAGTTTTAAGACGGATGTTTCTGTCAAAAGACAGGATATACAATCTAGGTAAAGCATTATTATCAACTATTAACCATTAAAGAGCATCCTAGAGGCAATCTAAGTGACCAAAATCAAAACTTTGAGACAAAACCCTAAACATTTTCGAAATAAAATCGATGATTTTGAGCATAAAAGCTGTATTTTGCATGAATAAGTCGATGTTTAAGAGCAATTACAACCAAAATATTACCATAGAAGTATAAATCCTTGGATTACAAGAGTAAAATTTCAGATTTTGGGGCAAGTATTCCATTGATTGAATTAAAAGCAAAGAAAGTTGATTAGATGCATTACCTTAAATCGGAAATTAATCAAATAGAGCAAGGCAAAAACAATCCAATAAGAAGTTCAACCAAAAATCACCCAAGTTTGTTTTTAAGAGAGGAATTTTGAAGAGTATGTGTGTAAAAGTGAAGATAGGAGGTGGAATAATGAAGTGTAAAAGAGTTATATGGTTTCCGGAAAAAGAACGAGTTGGACTGCGATTTTGGGGTACTCGGCCGAGTAGTCTCTACTGGGTCGAGTAATTGGTCTACTCGGTTGAGTACTCAGAGATCAGTAGCTGGCTTAAATTGTCAATCCGAGTACTCGGCCGAGTGCCTTTTTACTCGGCCGAATATGGCCTACTCGGTCGAGTATCAACTTTACTCGGCCGAGTCAACTGAACAGTGACGAAATTTGGAATTTAGAGGGTATTACCCGCAAAACAGTAAACATTGTTCGGAGTTCTACCTAATCAAGGCTCGTCACGTTTAGAACTTACTTCTTGCATACACCAGGCAATTTTGAGTTATAAGCATTCATAACGATTCACTTACGCAACACATGTTATAAGCCACATAAATCTATTAGTTGAACAATTTATGTCACAATGTAGATACCACATTTCTGCACCTCCCGCAAACCACCCGGTGATGATTGGGCCGCGTTTGGTATACAGAACGATTTGTGACAGTTCGTAAGTTTATCGTCAAGTGATCGCTCAAACACTTATGTCTACCTCTTAATTGTCATCTACGTGCCGATACGGTCGTTTTGGCAGTAATTAGAGTACATTTGGAGTCCGGGTAAAAAACCGTCTTCATTTTCTAATAACCGAGTCGAATGTTCGGAATGTTAGGATATTTCTATTCCATATTTTCCAATCTTTTGATCTTTGGTAAAATATCTCCCGTAATATTCACACAAAATATTAAGGAAACGAGATTAATCCGCTATTCCATAATAGAAACGCGGAAATCTTTCTTTCGCAGGAGGAAACCACTGAGGAAAGGACGCAGCAAGTGCTGCGCCTCTTCCAAGGGACGCAGTGCCTGCTGTGCCTCTTCCTCAGTCCTTTTCTGCGTATTTTTCGTATCTTTTCGAGATTCACTTCCAAAGTTTCTCCGAAAACCTTAGTTCTTTCGTGTGATTAGTATAAATAGAGACCTTCGGTCTCTCATATTTCTCACGCGAGTGTCTGCCCTTCTCTTCTCCCTTTGCATTCTAGACTACGTTCTTACTTTTTGGCGTCTACGTGCTTGAATTTTCGACCACGTAAGCTCGGATCTTTCTGAGTACCAGCCTCGTTTTGCATGAACGACCAATTTGACCAACTCCACATCAATCAACATTAATCAATTTTATTCGTTTTCCTCCTAGAGGGCAATTTCGTCTACATTCGAGTCGAGCATCACTAAACAGTAACTTAGTTCATCTCGTTTCGTCAAACATGTAAGTCTGAAGGTGTAAATCCTTCTTTTGTTTATTGTTCTTTATTTTTGTAATCACTATTGTAAGATTTATGTCGAAAATATGCTTAAAACCGATTTGTAAAACCTTGTTTAAAAACCCTTTTTACGGATTATCAGAAGACTACCGTCGAGAAAGGACGCAGCAACTGCAGCGCCTCTTCGAAGGGACGCAGCACCTACTGCGCCTCTTCGTGAGGCTGCCGCAGTTCCTGCTTCCTTTCTTCTTCCTTCGTCTTTTGTTCGTCCTTTTGTTTTTCGCTTTGTTATCCATTGTTCATTGTTTCATTAACTTAACAATTTGAATATGATAATTTTGACCTTTATTTCTTTAATTCATCATTAATTAATTCATCTTTCAAAATCCCGACTTAAATCCCTTATAATCCATATTTGCGGGTTTTCGTCATTAAAATCAATTCGGGTTTTTATAGATTCGATTTACCCATATTGAATCTCTGGAATTCATCTTTGATATATTTGTATATGTTGTTTACCGTCACCGTCATTAATTCATCATTAATAACCTGTTTAATCTAATTAATTTGATTAGTTTGTTAATTTGTAAATAATCTTATAAATCTTGTAAATATTCGTTCTATTTAGTTTCATTCGTGTTTTATCGTTTTTATGACCTCATTCACATGTAAATAATATGTTAATCACTTTCATCCGAGTCAAATACCATTAATCGACCATTAAATTCATCAATGAACATTAACGAGATGCGGTTCCGGCTTCACTGCCAGAACTCAACCCAGGAACAGACGCATCGACTGTTGCGCCTCTTCCAAGGGACACAACTCTGCTGCACCTGTTCCCGGTTGATTTCTGTCTCTGAACTCCCGTTTCTGCCTTGACCTAGTTTATTAGTTACGTATTTAATTAACTATTAATTGTAATTGTTTTTTTTTTCCTTTATTGTATCATTATTGTATTTCTTTTATTGTATTGCTTGTATGCTCTCACATGCAATTAACCTAAATTTATACCTCGACATTAATTGTATGTTAAATTACGTGTTAACCGACTTAGTTAATTCTCACATGCTAGGATAAATTTATTGGATGTTGCATTGCATGCATATAAATCGACAATATATCGAGTATAGATAATTTCCCTAATCATTAGTAGAGGCCACTATCGAGGCGGGCGGGATTAGGTGTTCGATCAAAAGAGCTTCCTAATACGTACCCTCACCCCTTACTCCAGATCTCTGTGAACATCCGTGTTCATTGGCATCCACGAGAGGCATTCTAGAAATAAAATGATAAGGGTAACGAGTGCTTAGTGTTCATGTCATTACTTTGTGTCTTGACATGACACGAGATATTCGAACGGTTTCCAATTTTCCTCAATAAATTGGTGGCGACTCCACAAATGCAAACAAACAAAGAGGAAAAGCTTGCTTCACTTTTCGTCCCCGTGGGCCCGCGTGCACAGTTTGGCGACTCCGCTGGGGATAATACCCTTACGTGTAGCCAAAAGGGTGAAACTTGAACAAGGTTAGGGAATAATTTGTCCAAGACAATTGTCGGTTTTCATAACTCGGTCTTACTAGATCGTTTCATTCGGCCTTCCTAGGCCCAACCCAAACCATTCGACCAATCGTCCCGTCTAAACGGTCCTAATTCTTATTTGGGCCTAAGGATGGATAGCGATTGACGTCATCCATACCATGGTACTTACTCTTGTTTGTATCAAGGACTTTTACTACTTCTGGAAATGGACTAGGAATCGGCCTTACTCTTGTTTGGTACGAGCCTCTCCACAGACCTCGGGTTTGATTGTTCGGTATGGCAACCCACCCTTTAAAACCAAAACCCTTCTAAATGCACTCATCATCCCGTTATAATGCTTGTATAATGTTTGTACCATATGTGATCACCATTTCTAAACAAAACCATGACGATTTTTGTAAAATCAAAATCCCTTTTAAAATGTAAAAATTTTCGAAACATAGGCCTAATATTAGCGCAAAACCAGTCGAAACTCTGTCCAATTGTCGAGTTAAAATTTGGGCCTCAAAACCCATTTCAAAACCTCACTTCGAGTCCACTCCTACAACTACACTAAAGTTGACTAGGACCAACATTTTTAAACTTTGTCATTTCCTCGAAACTCACTTGACACAAGTGGCACACTCCCACTTCATGAGTCCAAACATTTCTTCTTTTTTTTCGAGTAAGTGTGCTAGAATGGTCGATCGTGTCTTGATTCGTTGTCGATCTCTTATCCATTTTCCAAGATGCCTGAAATAAGCGACGTGAGCCACATCCAACTCCAGAATGGTAATGATCAAATCCTAGACGCACTAGCTCGTCTCCAAGTCACTCAAGACCAAGTGTATGATCGCCTTAACACAATCGAGGGCCGAATATATGCCGTGGAAATGAGGATGCCTCCTCGAGAAAGTGAAGTGTCTGATGGATTTGTGAATAACTTCGGGGACGAAAACCCTCCCATAGGTATGACTACAGATGAGAAATGACTCCAATACTTGGAGGAACAATTGATGTATCTCAAAGGGGATGACATTTATAGGAAAAATAATCGCAAATATGAAGCCGTGAGTTCCAAGTTGCCAACCAACTTCAACATGACGGATATCCCTAAATTTAAGGGGCATGAAAACCCTTTGAACCATATCCGTGCTTTCAAGGATTACATGTCTATCAAAGGCATTAAACCCGAGATGTTCTTAAGGATCTTTCCTTCATCTCTTGACACCATCCCAAAACAATGGTTCTATTCTCTAGAGCACAAGAAAATTTCTACCTGGGACGATGCCGCAATTGAGTTCGCCAAGCAATATGCGGATAATGCTGAAATCCAAGTCAACATGCGCACTTTAGAAGTTCTTACCCAAAATGACAAAGAAGGTTTCACCGACTTTCTAAGTAGGTGGAGGAAGACTAGTACTCAACTTGTTGAACGTCCAGATGAAGCTACCCTCGTGGAGAAATTCGTGGACAACGTAAAGCCCATCTATGCAAGTCATTTGAGGTACCAAAACATTAATACCTTCAAAGACTTAACCGTACTAGGAACAAGGATCGAAGATGACATCCATAAAGGGCTCTTGTCCAAAACGGTAGGTCGTGGATATCAAGACTCAACAAGTCGTTCTTACGGCTCTACTAGCAAAACTGATGAAGGTAACCTTCTCGAGCCATCTAAGAAGAATACCCCACCAAGGAAATTCACAAATATTGAGGACACATATTCCAAGGCTCTAAAAAGGTTGATGAAACTGGGTAAACTTCAACCCATATGCCCTACACCCGAACCAGAAAAGAAATCTAAGTTCTGGGATGAGAATTCGTACTGCGAATACCACAGAGGTAAGGGACATGATACAGAGAAATGCTACAAACTGAAAAATGTACTTTAAGACATGATTGAAGACGGTCGCCTACCAATACCGCCTGGAGGTAAGCCTAACAACACTCAGAATCCTCTTGGAATTCTAGTGATCACAAGTGAAGAATCTACCATAGATTGTTCACACCTCATTTCTCCAGACGAAGATGAAATTCATGCAATAGAGAATTAAGGGGACTACTCTACCATTTCCCCAACCATCATCGATTTCATTGCATGGGCAAAAAGTGTGAATAGGCAAGTTATGGAACTAGAGAGTGTAGTGGCAACCCTACGTGATACCAACGCAACACCTAAAGAACGTGCACCACTAGTCTTCTCTCAAAACACTACGATGCCAGAAGTAGTAGCCATGGTTGATGAACTAGTCGACCAAATTATCCAATTGGAGGCCGAAATCATAAGAATGAGGGAACTTTCTACTGTCAATGGAATATGGGCCGATGATGATGAAGATGAGTATCTCACTGAACACTACTTAGTCAAAATCGGTGAGCAAATAGTCCAAAATTGTGAAGATCAAGATGTAGACCACCTTACTCGTTTGGGACGCCCATACCAACACACTTCTCAAAATGGTCCCATAGCGAATGGTCCAACCAATGTGGTCACACCAAATGATAATGAAGATGAATCTACCGACCATTTGCTAAAGCAACTACAGAAGACAAAGGTTAATCTTTCAGTCTGGCAACTAGTGGCAAGCTCATTCCCATATCACCAAGCCTTACTACAAGCCTTGGCCAAACTAAATGTGGCACATAAATCCACACCCAATGACGTAATCAACTTGGTATTCCAAGAATCACCAAAGCTAAGTAATCCTATTACTTTCTCGGATGAAGATTTGCCACCCTTTGGTGCTAGTCATAACTTGGCTCTTTATATCACTGTCATTTGCTTAAAGAAGAATGTGCCAATGACTTTGGTAGATGATGGCTCTGCAGTCGATGTCATACCCTTAAAAACGGCATACAAATTGGGCATGAAAGAGTCGGATTGGACCCCTACCAACCAAGGTGTTCGCGCATATGATGGTAAACGACGAAAGGTAGTAGGACTTGTTAACCTAACCATAGCCACAAGGCCGATTGAGCGAAAGGTTAACTTCCAAATAGTGGACATTGAAGCATCCTTTAACATACTTCTCGGAAGACCTTGGATTCACGCTTCCAAAGCGGTAACATCAACCCTCCACCAGAAGATCAAGATCCCACTAGAGGGTAAAGTGGTGACAATCGCCTCGTCACCCATCAAGGCAGTAATAGAAAAGAGATCAAGTAACCAAGTACTCGCAGATCTAGTGCATGAACTTGGGGGCTTCCATAGCATATACGTCATAGAAAGCGAGTTGGCACCTTTATACTTCAATCCCTACTCCAATTTAGTGGTCAACCACATGCTCAAATCCCTGGGATACTTCCCGGGAATGCCTTTGAATCCTATCCGAAGGAACACTTTTGCACCCTACAAAGAAGGCAACTCACAAAGAATACCACTTGGACTAGGATACAAACCCACTAAAGAGGAAGTTCTCGAGATGCTCGCTCAAGTTCAAAACCGTAAGAATGTGGGAATCCAAATACGACCCTACCTCCCTACCCTAAATGAATACTTAGTTAGGGAAGGAAGTCAAGATATCTTTCACGGATTTCCCGAACCTTGGCACTATCTCGAAAGGAAGCTAGCCGGAATCGAGATCTTTCACGATTGCTACTTCATTCCTCCAGAAACGGTTGCTACCGTCAAGACTCGTCAAGCACCTTGCTTAGACGGACAAGTTGTTAGTCTACTATTTGGAGAAGATTGATTTGTTAGAGCCGCGCAGGATGAGATCATTACCATGATACTTCAAGACGATCACTTCAACCCAACCTCCTTAATCACAGAAACCAACACCAATCAACATAAAGGATAGAGAAAGTCGATCAAGTGGACAAATGATACGTGCATTTTATATAGTCTTTTTAGCCTAATTTATGCGCGTATCTTTATGTTTTTACCGTGGTTTTATGCTACGAAATGCCCCGAATATGCTACTTTGGTGTATTTTGTCTTAAATGCAGGAATGGACCATAAAGTAGTGAAATCAAGCCATTTGCCATCCGTTTTGTATGCATTTGGAGGAAGAGATGATTTGGAGCGGGAATTATAGCTGTCTTGGGATGCGTGAAGCTGTTTCGGGAGCTAAAGGACAAGTCAAAGTCAAACTGACGTGAATTCTAAGCTGCTGAAGTCAAGATCCACTCGATCGAGTGCTTTCCTAGTCGATCGAGTGGTTTTAGGTCTAATAATTAGTCGCTCGAGCAGTTTTTCTGGTCGATCGACCAGTCCCTTATGTGTGTTCAGTCGATCGAGTAACTAATCTGGTCGATCGACTGGTTTTTGGCTCAGTTTACTCGATCGAGTGGTCTTATTCCACTCGATCGAGTGGATTTTGCTATGGGCTGGGCTTTTTACTTAATTTCCGTCATTAGGTTTAACTATACTCCTATTTTCTTATAAATAGGAGTTAGGACGTGAGTATTAGGGGGCTTCTCCTCTCTAATTAATTCCTAAACACTGTTACTTTTGTTCTTCCCTATTTCCGGATTTATTTCAGTAACATTTCTCTTCCCTTTTATTCTTCCTTGTTCCTTTATTGCTTTTATTGTTTCTCCTTTTAGTTGCCATGTCTTATGTTATTAGATTAGCAATTACTAGTGTAGTACCCCGAGCCATGTGTAGCTAATTTCCTTAGTATGTTAGGATTAGGGAAGCCGTGGTAGCATGTTTTAATTGACTTGAATAGATTAGTCTTGCGATAAGAATTGTATTAGGCAATTTAATTGTTATCAGGTCGAATGAATGCATGCAGGAGACCAATAAATCTAGTTAACCCCGACCTGGATCGAAAGATTGGAAGGGAAGGCTTGCTTAATTACAATAGGGTATTGTAGTGAGGGCGAAAGCTAAGCTATTTACGCTCTAGGGCGGTTTAAGGACCGAAAGGTGACGACCATAGCTCTTCTTATCAATAGTTTAATCGTCTCAGTATTCCCGATAGTATAGCTACCACGGTGGACCGACTCCTAGCATATTTTCTTTCTCTTATTGTTAATTTCTTTTATCCCTTTTCTCTTGCCTTTAGCCTCAGTAGTTTAGTTAGTCCAATTCAATCAAACCCCCAGCATTGTGACATTAGACAGATAAATAGACAAGTAGATAGTACACCGCCTCCCTGTGGAGATCGACCCTACTTACCGCTGACTTTTGTTACTAGTACTTAGGTATTTTATTTTTGGTACAGAACGACAGTTTCAAATTTTGGCGCCATTGCCGGGGAGGCAGCTATTTGTTTATTTGTTTTATTTTATCTGTTTTTAGTCTCAGGGGATTCTTTCCCTTGAGGCCATTCTAATCTTTTGTTTAGTGCTGTTTTGATAGGCCTTACAGGTACTACCTAGACAGTTCTAGGTGAAAGACCGTCAAAGGGAAGGCTTGAGTACCTTTGACCCATCACCAATGTCCTATTATATGGAACAGCAGGTGATTTATGCGGAGATGTGGTCTTCTTGGGCATAATGCAGTTCTTTGTTTGGCTGAGAATGACGAAGTTTACGCGTTCAGGCAGCATAGTCGAGTTAGTCAAGCAGCTGTAGTTGTGCCGCCACATCCACCCCATCAATGGCCACCGCAACAAGATCCTCGTGATATACAGAAAAAAGAATTTGCGGAGCTGAAATCTTTAGTGCAGGAATATGATAGACGATTGTTCGCGCACATTGACGAAATCAAGTCCGGAATAGCTCAATTAACAGCTGAGTCGGATGGTAGGCAACCAGAAGAGGTGTACTTGACCAAGAGCGGTTTTTCCCATGAAGAACCCATGTTGCCCAATGCTGAGAATGATTTCTATATCTCGGATGACGAATTCCTATCGTATTTCCAGAATTTGTGCGAAGATTTCAACCCTGTCCAGGAAATAGCACTCAATCGAGTGACTTATATCAGTGGATCGAGTGAAATTTCAGAAGAATCAGTCGATCGAGCAGTTCAAATCACTCGATCGAGTGAAAATCAAGAGGAAAGTGCTCGATCGAGTAATAATTCTGCTCGATCGACTGAGTTGGCCATTGGGAGCTATGATTCGTCGTGTGGGTTTCATTTAGATGACGATTTTGACGATGACAACGGTTACGGTGAGTCTCCCCTATTCAAAGCCGAGTTGGATGCGCTTGAGGCTGAGATTTACGGGGCGAATTCCACTGAGGGTGACGGAAGGATAGCTGAGTCGGTATATGCTCCTAGCACGGATGAGGTAATAAATTCCTCTGTCAGTGATTCCGATGTTGAGAGCAACCTACCTGAGGTAATTAGCGGTAATTTTATTATTGTTAATATTCAAAGTATGTTACCTCGTTTGACTCGTGCTAATTCTTATAATGATATACCCCCTCCCATGTGGATGTATAATTTGACGAATTTTCACCGTACTTGTCATGTCAAAATTGCTAATCTGAATCGGGATCTTAATTTATCGTCTATTGCTCCCGAGCTCCTTTATTTTGTGGATAAATTTAGGAGCTCGCATAGGAAATTTGTTAGACTTAAATGTTTACATACCTTCATTTCCTATTTATCTATTATTCCACTTTGGTGCTACTTATGCTTCTTTGTAGCACATGCGCAGATGTACGATCTAATGCTGCGCGCTTTGAGCTGTTTTGATTGTAGCTGATTATAGAGGCTCGAAGAAAAAGGAGGTCGAGCTGGGACCTGACTGAAGCTAGCGCTACCCGGGAGGCAACCCGGATGATTTTATTTTGCTTTTTATTTACTTTCAGTTGTGATAAATGGTTTTTATACCATAGACTTTATCAGTTTGCTTGTCTAGTTAGTTTACGGGCTGTTTTATTGCGTTTTGCAGGTACACGCTGAGAACCACTCGATCGAGTAGTTTTTCTACTCGATCGAGCACTGTTGCTGATAAATCCACTCGATCGAGTAGTTTTTCTACTCGATCGAGCAACTGCAAAAAGAGAACCACTCGATCGACCACAACACCATTCGATCGAGCAGTTTTTGGATGCCCATTCACTCGATCGACCACTACTTCATTGCCATCGAGTGTTAATGACTTGGATTAGCTTCTTGAGACGGTTTTCCGGGCCTTTAGCAACCTCCCATGTTCATGGTCGGTTTGGGGAGGTCCCTTTTTTTCGCGCATTTTGTGAATTTTTCCCGTATTTATTCTTTTTCTTCCTTTAGTTTGCATTTCCTTTCCATGTTTTGGTACAATGGGGGCATTGTACGGTTTGGTTTGGGGAGGTTATGCATCCATATCTGTGTCTGCATTTTGTTTTCATTGCATTTCAGTTATCACGTTTAATTTCCGTTTGCATTATTGTTTATTCTTATTAAAACTCAAATCCCAAAAAAAAAAATTCAAAAAATTGAAAATTCAAAAAAAATCACGTGTATTTTTGCATATAGGTTGAGTCGGAACGGTAGATTTCAATGATGATATCGCACTATAATTGTCTTTTTGCTTAGGCCTTGCATGAACTATTATCTTTTAGCTTTGTCTATTGCATATCTACGAGTTTATGTTAAAATTTAGCTGAACGAATAGACTTGACCTGAAATTTTGGCAACCTACTTATAATTTCTAAGGAATTAGAGCCTTATAAACTGGTGTCATTTGTGACCAGTTTCATGTAGGATTGTGAGTAGTTACTCCTTGCATAGCATGTTCATTAATTTGCACGTATATGAAATTCAATTGCTTTTTGCCTACATACATTCGGGTTAGTGGTTGGTGTCACATGCAGGGAGGTGCTTACATTTTCCCTTTCTTTCATTTTTACCCATAAACTCCACATTAGCCAAATTTGCCTGTTGACCCTTAACTACATCCCAAATTTAGCCTGCCTTGTCAAGCTAGTTTAGATTGTTTTTGCGGTATATTGTCTATTGTATCAAGTTTGGCTTATATCTATTGTTTTGGAGTTGGTAATTTATAAAGAAAAGGAGGTTGATGAAAAAAAAAAACGTGAAAAAAAAGAAAAAAAAAAGAAATTCGAAAAAGAAGAAAAGAAGAAACCGAAAAAAAATAGAAAAAGAAAGGAAAATTTAAGAAGAAAAAAAAAAGATGTTTGATGAGACGGTTTCTGCTCCTATGCTTTATTTACATTTATTGAGGAGTATTTCTGGTTTGGTTTGGTGAGATTTTATGCCAAATGAAGGGCATATACTTATTCTATAATTGAGTTGGAATTGGATATGTCTCATATGGTTTTGTTTAGGTACTAGCTTGGCCGCCTATACCTCCACATTCCCATAAATGTTTTGCCTTTTCTTACCCATTGCCTCACTTTACCATATTTTTGTAAGCCCTCGACTGTGACAGGACCTCGTTTGGTTGGAATGTGTGTACGGTAGCTAGAATTGTCTATCATATTAGTTGGATGCATGTTTATGCGGGTCGTAGTCTAGGTGAGCGACTATTCTTCTTTCTCTCTTTTACATATATATGTTCACCCTTTGCTTCATGAGAGAGGAGTGACCCGCGAGAGTCCATTGTTTAAGGTCTTGCAAGGTCGACGGTTCAGCTTTATTATAAACATCTTATAACTCGTTTGCATTTGACTGTCTTGCTATAAGTGTTAATTTGTCTGCATTAAATTGGCTTAAGTGGGCATTTGTAGCTAGCTCCGAGTTATCCTTTCCGTTCCATTAGTTGCATTTTAGTTTACTCGAGGACGAGTAAAGGTTTGGTTTGGGGAGATTTGATACGTGCATTTTATATAGTCTTTTTAGCCTAATTTATGCGCGTAACTTTATGCTTTTATCGTGGTTTTATGCTACGAAATGCCCCGAATATGCTACTTTGGTGTATTTTGTCTTAAATGCAGGAATGGACCATAAAGTAGTGAAATCAAGCCATTTGCCATCCGTTTTGTATGCATTTGGAGGAAGAGATGATTTGGAGCGGGAATTATAGCTGTCTTGGGATGCGTGAAGCTGTTTCGGGAGCTAAAGGACAAGTCAAAGTCAAACTGACGTGAATTCTAAGCTGCTGAAGTCAAGATCCACTCGATCGAGTGCTTTCCTAGTCGATCGAGTGGTTTTAGGTCTAATAATTAGTCGCTCGAGCAGTTTTTCTGGTCGATCGACTAGTCCCTTATGTGTGTTCAGTCGATCGAGTAACTAATCTGGTCGATCGACTGGTTTCTTGGCTCAGTTTACTCGATCGAGTGGTATTATTCCACTCGATCGAGTGGATTTTGCTATGGGCTGGGCTTTTTACTTAATTTGCGTCATTAGGTTTAACTATACTTCTATTTTCTTATAAATAGGAGTTAGGACGTGAGTATTAGGGGGCTTCTCCTCTCTAATTATTTCCTAAACACTGTTACTTTTGTTCTTCCCTATTTCCGGATTTATTTCAGTAACATTTCTCTTCCCTTTTATTCTTCCTTGTTCCTTTATTGCTTTTATTGTTTCTCCTTTTAGTTGCCATGTCTTATGTTATTAGATTTGCAATTGCTAGTGTAGTACCCCGAGCCTTGTGTAGCTAATTTCCTTAGTATGTTAGGATTAGGGAAGCCGTGGTAGCATGTTTTAATTGACTTGAATAGATTAGTCTTGCGATAAGAATTGTATTAGGCAATTTAATTGTTATCAGGTCGAATGAATGCATGTAGGAGACCAATAAATCTAGTTAACCCCGACCTGGATCGAAAGATTGGAAGGGAAGGCTTGCTTAATTACAATAGGGTATTGTAGTGAGGGCGAAAGCTAAGCTATTTACGCTCTAGGGCGGTTTAAGGACCGAAAGGTGACGACCATAGCTCTTCTTATCAATAGTGTAATCGTCTCAGTATTCCCGATAGTATAGCTACCACGGTGGACCGACTCCTAGCATATTTTCTTTCTCTTATTGTTAATTTCTTTTATCCCTTTTCTCTTGCCTTTAGCCTCAGTAGTTTAGTTAGTCCAATTCAATCAAACCCCCAGCATTGTGACATTAGACAGATAAATAGACAAGTAGATAGTACACCGCCTCCCTGTGGAGATCGACTCTACTTACCGCTGACTTCTGTTAGTAGTACTTAGGTATTTTATTTTTGGTACAGAACGACAGTATCAACAAACAATCAAGGAAGACTCTTCAAGCTCACCACTGGAGAAAGAGAGATGTTCAAAGGAGAACCAGAAGACGATGAATTCGTATCAGAGTCGGAGTCAGAGTTGGAGTCTAGAGAAGTTCCTAGAGAGTCTCCTCCTGTTGTCATTCCCACTCCCCTTGTTTCTCCTAGCTTAGCATCAAGTAGTAACAGTAGTTCGGGAAATGTCCCAACGGCTGTCCCTTTACCGCCACTGACTACAGATCAGATGGCTTCTTTGTTTCAACTTTTCTCAAATTTTAATATGAATAAATCAGGTTCTGCTTACTCTTCGTGTTATCTTGAATTCAATTCTGTTTACGATGATACTGAGGATGACCCAGACCCAGACTCGATCGAGATACCTCCCTGCATAGCCAAAGAAATAGTACAAGAGGGGGAAGGGGGAACAGTAATAGAAAACACTGAACCCATCAACGTAGGAACCGAATTAAAACCCCAAGAACTTAGGATAAGGACGACCTTGAGCTCTACCGAAAGGGCCATTTTCATAGACCTCTTACACGAGTTCAAAGACGTTTTTGCTTGGTCCTACAAAGACATGCCAGAGATCGACAAGGACATCGCAGAACATAAAATCCCAATCAAACCGGGTTTCAAACCCGTGAAACAGAAGCTTCGTCGAATGAGGACAGAATGGGCTCTCAAGATCAAAGAAGAAGTCGTGAAACAGTTCAAAGCCTGGTTCATCAAAGTTTTCGAGTACTCAGACTGGGTAGTTAAAATAGTACCCGTACCCAAAAAGGATGGGAGAATCCGTGTTTGTGTTGATTTTAGAGACTTAAACAAAGAAAGTCCTAAGGATGACTTTCCTCTACCACATATCGACATATTGGTAGACAATACAGCAGATCACGCGCTACTATCCTTCATGGATGGATACGCAGGATATAACCAGATCAAGATGGCCATAGAAGATATGCATAAGACCGCCTTCGTCACTCAATGGGGAACCTATTGCTACACGGTTATGCCGTTTGGGTTAATTAATGCCGGAGCTACATACCAACGAACCGCAACTACGCTCTTACATGACATGATGCATAAAGAAGTTGAGGTATACGTAGATGACATGATTGTCAAGTCAAAGGATATAAAGGGGCACATTACGAACCTTCGCAAATTCTTCTCAAGGCTACGGAAGTACAACATAAGGCTCAATCCTCAGAAATGTGCATTCGGAGTAACATCGGGTAAACTCCTGGGATACGTTGTTAGCCAATGAGGAATAGAAATAGACCCTTCTAAGATCAAAGCCCTAATCGAAATGCCGCAACCTCAAACGGAGAAAGAAGTTAGAGGATTCCTAGGCAAGGTGTAGTACATAAGTTGATTCATATGGAAACTCACCATGATCTGCGAACCTATCTTCAAGAAGTTAAAGAAAACAGATCACACCATGTAGGATGATGACTGTCAGAAGGCTTTCGACCGAATCAAGGAAATACTAGCCAAACCACCAGTGCTCATGCCACCTCAACGAGATCAACCTCTTGGTTTATATCTCATGGTAACTGAAACAGCCATCGGCGCCATGCTAGCTCAAACCGTAGGAAAAGAAGAAAGAGCTATCTACTACCTTAGTAAGAAGTTCTTAGACTACGAGTGAAAATACACACCACTCGAGAAGACATGCCTAGCTCTTGTGTGGGCAACGAAGAAGCTACGCCATTACATGCTTAGCTACTCCGTCAAAATAAACTCCAAAATGGATCCTGTCAAATACCTCTTCGAGAAACCCGTTCTCAATGGACGCTTAGAAAGATGGACTTTGATTCTCTCAGAGTTCGATCTCAAGTATGTACCTCTGAAAGTTATAAAGGGGCGCGCCGTTGCTGAATTCTTCGCAGAAAATCACATTAATGATACACAATCGATAGACTCCGGAAACGTCTGTCGTGTACCTGTCAAAAATAAACTAACTACACTAACTATATAGCTAGGGAAGTCAGGTCGATCTCCTCAGGGAGGCAAGATATCTGTAGAAGCCCGTCTATTTGGTCACAAATGGGGGGGGGGGGTGTTTGAATTGTTTTCTAAACTACGAAGATTAAAGGAAGAGAAATAAAGGCAAGAGCAGTAAAGGCAAGAAATAAGTTTAAACTATCAGATAGAGAGGGACATGTCGGGAATTCGGTTCACTACGGTAGTCCAGTGACTCAGCTGTAAATAACTCAGACGAATTAATGTAAGACGGATGCGAAAAGGTCCTTTCGGTCCACTTTCTATCCTAAAATACCACTAACTTAACTTTCATTCTCGTCAGGGTAGTCTACTGTTCATAGCAGGCCTATTTAGTCCAATCTTTCGATCTAGTATTAATTTTAACCAGATTAACGAGATGACTCAGAAGCGTGCACTCAACTAAGTCGATAGATACAATTAAATTGCTATGGTGACAGAATCTCACAATTAATGCATCTATTTCATTTACTACATCCTCACATTCCTACCGCAGATCCCCTAATCCCAACATGCAAGAGGTTTAGCTACTCATATTGCTGATTAAACTATCAAAACTAACAGAAGATAAATTTCCAGCATTCAACATATTAAAACTATAATTAAATCGTATAAAGAGTAAATTAGGGCAAAGGAAATAAATGAAGCAAACGAGAAATTGAAGTAACCAAACGATTAATATTATTAAGAGAAGAGAAAGGAATTACAATCGTGCGAATCCGGCGTAAAGAACACAAAATCCGAGCAAAGTAAATCCAAGAACAAGGTTACAGTGAAAGGGAAAAAGCAACGTAGTAAAGTTCTCTGTAAAACTGATTAAGATGAAAGCTAGATAGTCCTAATGACCTAGTAAAGCGTGCTTAAATAGAAAAGTAAATAAGTTTTGCGAAATAAATCAACACACGGGCTAATTAAAGCCCATAATAGCAGAAACCACTCGATCAAGTGGAATAAAACCACTTGATCGAGCAAAACCTCAGCATAATCTACTCGATCGAGTAGATAGTTACTCGATCGAGTAACTCCCTTTTCAGCAACTTCTGGATCGAGAAGAAAATTACTCGATCGACCAACAGCGGACGTAAAAACCACTCGATCGAGTGGTAAAACTGCTCGATGGAGTCCTTTGTCTTCAAATCAACTCAAGTCCATGCGCGACTGCCTCGTAAATCGTGCCTTGACGCTTCCCATTGCAGTATCTCACTCTGGAAAATCCCGTCTCCTCTAAATGCATGCAAAAAGGACGAAAAAGGGTACGATTCCACTACTTTCGCGTTCATTTCTACAAAATGGACAAAACGAACCAAAGTAGCCAATTCGGGGCAAAATACTATAAAAACAGTATAAAAATGCATAGAAATACGTGCTGAAATAGGCTAAAAAGACTATACATTAAGCACGTATCAGCGAGCATACACCAATCTCTGTCAAACTCGACTTTGAGGTGACAAATAATGCTGCAAAATACGAGGCTTGTCTCATTGGAATACAAGCAGCAGTAGGTTTAGGCATCAAGAATCTTCGAGTGCACGGGGATTCATCTTTGATCATCAACCAAATTACGGGATCTTGGAAAATCCGAAGTGAAAGCTTAGCACCTTATCAAGCCAGAATAGACCAAGTAGCCCAATTCTTCGATCAAGTAACCTACCTACACCTACCTCGAGAGGAGAATCAATTCGCAGATGCTTTTGCAAAACTTGCATCTTTGATTAATATGCCGGATAGCATGGTAGAAATGTCTTTATGCATCGAACGACGGTCAAAACCGGCTTATGTGCACCAAATCACTGATGAAGAGGAAATCACAGAGGAACCTTGGTTCCAAGCGATCCTAAACTTCAAACTCAACGGCACCTATCCACCGGATATGGACAAAAGGGGACAACGCGCTATCCGCTTACTAGCTTCCGAATACGTTCTCATGCAGGGAGAGTTATACAAAAGAACACCTCTTGGTGTAATCCTACGCTGTCTTGATCATTCACAGGCACGAAAAGTGATGGAAGAAGTCCATGATGGAGAATGTGGCCCTCACATGAGTGGACCCATGATGGCAAATAAAATCACACGTTTGGGGTATTATTGGACCACAATGGAATCCGATTGCATCAAATATGTAAGACATTGCCACAATTGCCAAATCTTCGGGAATGTGCAACACGTCCCTCCTTCATTGCTTTACACCATGACATCTCCCTGGCCATTTTCTGCTTGGGGAATTTACATCATCGGCAAGATCACTCCAGCCGGAACAGGAGGTCACTGTTTCATCCTAGTAGTAATCGATTATTTCACCAAGTGGGTAGAAGCGGCTTCCTACACCAGTCTTACAGCCAAAAACATGGCAAAGTTCATACAAACCAACATCATATGTCGATACGGTTGCCCACATGAGATCATCAGTGATAATGGATCACATTTCCAAGCTGAGACTGAGCAATTGCTAGCCAAGTAAAAAATCAAGCATCACCACTCCTCGCCATATAGACCACAAACTAATGGCGTGGTAGAGGCGGCAAATAAGAACGTTGTCACAATTCTCAAGAAAATGATTGACAACTATCGAGATTGGCCAAGCAAGATACCTTTTGCTTTATGAGGATACCGTACATCTGTTAGGACGCCCATTGGGGCCACCCCTTTCTATTTGACCTACGGCATGGAAGTTGTACAACCAGTCGAGCTAGAAATACCATCCTTGTGTATTTTACTCAAAAGTCAAATCCCAGAAGCCGATTGGAAGAGGGATAGATATGAAGAACTCATCCTCCTGGATGAACGAAGATTGCGTGCATTACATAATATGCAAACATGTAGGCACGTATCAAACGATCCTTCAACAAAAGGGTTAAGCCAAGGAACATCAAAGAAGGAGACTTGGTGCTTAAATCAATTAAAGCTCTTTTACCTGTCGATCCACGAGGAAAATTCAAACCCAATTGGGCCGGGCCATTTCTAGTCAAGTCCATACTTCCAGGGGGTGCGGTTAGGATCACAGACTTAGATGGGAATGAATTTGCCAACCCGACAAAGCTCGACCAACTGAAACGTTACTATGCCTAGAATAGAAGCAAAAACGCGCCTCGCGTAACCTCACGTGTCGCTCTTGTGGCACGAAATAAACGGCCCCTGGCCAAGCTGAAATAAGCTAATGTCATCTTGCTCTTGCATTGTGACAATTTGTCATCCTCATATCATCAAATAAAATGAAATGCATTTTAGGAGTAAGTGAAAGCTCATGCTTATTTTCTAAGTTCATTACAAGCTCTTGCTTAGAACAATTATTCTTTTACATTTACTTGAACTACGCGCAAGGGTTTGATTTCATTTTTTAAATGAATACGTAGGCAATCCTTTACAGAATACAACCCATTAATTATTTTTAATGTAAATAGAAGGACATTTGCAAATGCATTTGGCATTCGACAAGAATAATGATATAAAATCGTAACGGTTTCATAACCAATCAACCTCTTTTATTCCATGCCTTTTAAATAATAATATGCCACATAATATAAAAAATAAAAATAGGCTAGGATTCTAAAAACCTCACCTTCTTATTACAATAATAATAATAATAACAATAATAATAATAATAATAATAATAATAATAATAATAATAATAATAATAATAATAATAATAATAATAATAATAATAATAATAATAATAATAATAATAATAATAAAGACTTAGGTTATTCTTCCATTTTCCATTTGCCTTTGTCATTTTTATCATATTTCTTGTCCCGACCTCGTGCCGGATGTTCTTGCGCCACTTCAGACCTAATCACCAATGGTCTCTCTCGTGGTCTATCCTTGCCATTATTGTCAACCACCATCTCGACGACGGGAGAAGTCTTCGGTTTCTTCGAAGGATGAACAACTCGAAACCCTGCTTCTTCCTCTCCCTCAGTCAGATGCTTCTCTTTTTTCTTTTCTACATCACGAACCTTGTAGTCAATAGGCTCGCGTTTCCTCAATCTCTCGCGCTCCTCCGGAGTAGAAGCTTTCCTCCACCTCAGATAGGAATCCGACACCCATAGAGCACTAACAGAAGAGTTCAAGAACCACATATTTCTTTGAGCCCATTTGATGGCCCATTCTCTTCGACTCTCAATAGTAAGCGCCACGGCAGTCTGCGGGACAGTGTCAAGCTTTGGAATCATCTGCTTCAATCCAACCTGCCTCATCAACCTATCCGGCAAGATGCATATCATAAACTCTAAGCCAGGAATGCGCACAGACCGGGTAGGATCCAAGGATGATACTCCAGTGACAGATTTAAGATGCCACCATGGTACGATCCATCTAATCAAGGGGCCATCGTCACTCTTCAATTTGTTTTCCCAATAGTTGCAGACTCGAGTGAAGTCCACCATGTAGAGTGTAGTCCTCATCGCAATTGAGCGAGCATGATAAGCAGGAACATTAACTGGGGGCTCGATCAATCGAAGACGCTCCATAAGCCAGACCTACCCAAAAGCAGGTATGAGAAACAAAAAAAAAAAAAAAAAAAAAAAAAAAAGAAAAAAAAAAGAAAAAAGAAAAGAAAAAGAAAAAGCGAAAAAAAACGATTTTTTATTCTTTTACATGCAAAATAATGGGACTTCCCAGATAAGGAAGGTCACGGTTGGCTTTCCTGTTATCTAACCCCAACAGGATCTCTCCTAGACACAGCAAGCCGGGCTCTGACTCCATTTGCTCAATCAGGCTCAAATAACGAGGATCACCTCTCAAATCCTCATCAACATGCCCTTGAAGGACATATACATGTAGTAGGCAAAACCCGAATGCCCTTCGCCTGCCAACATAAGAGATAGTGGGATCTGCCCTATTGATGAATCGATCAATGAAGTCCAACATTCGCACTTCCTTTGAGGTCACAAGACGGTCCACCTCATCTCTGGCCAACCCAAGCAAATCCCTAAACTTATTCTTATATCCTTGAGAAGTAGAGGGAATAACAGGCAAATGTTCGGGGTCCCAACCACCAATCGCAGCAATTTCTTCGGGAAATGGGCAAATGTCGCCTCCGGGGAAGGCAAATACGTGATAATTTGGGTCTCAATAACCAAGACAAGCATCCAGGAATGGTTTGACCACCTTGATCAACTTCAAGCTCAAAAGTGATCCAAAATTATAAGCACCCATGTCGTGTTTCTCAACATTGGAGAACTCCTTTGTCTATTCTTTTAGACGAATTTTGAGAGTATTCATGATGTATGCTTATTTTGAGAGCTTTATGTAATAAGATGAAGGAAAGACGGAAGAATTATGTGAATAAAACCTCCCTCGACGTCTCTATTTATACTAAAATTTGTTTCCTAAAATCCGTCAGGACGGATACACTGGGAAACAGGCGCAGCACTTGCTGCGCCTCTTCAAAGGGACGCAGCTCTTCCTGCGCCTCTTCCTCAGCCTTCTTTCTGTGTTTTTTCCGCGTTGGATCTTTCCTAATTCCTGAAATAATAATTTCCTATTCATACGGGTTATTATTTTGGTAAATCCGTCAAATTGCCATGTCTCGTGTTTCCTAATTCCACGAGCACGCATTTCGAGGCGATATCGACATTTTCGTCATCCTAGCACGCTTATCCATTTCTTTTTTTAATTTTCTTTTGGGGAATCATTTCACCAATTTAATTTATTCATTTTCAAACTTATACATTTCTTTTTAATTTTCTTTTTGGGGAATCCTTTCACTCCCGTTCCACATTACATTTCAAACTTATATGTTTCTATTTTTTCCTTTTTTTAGGGGGTAGCCCTCCCTACCGTCCGGTCATTTCCAGCAAATTTTTTTGCATTTTTTGTTTTTTGCTAATTTAGGCCATGTGTACAAATGTATGTTCTATGTGATTTCTGTGTAAATTTCGGCAGCATGACGACATAAACCGTCATCTACCAAACCTGTTTAAAGCTAACCTACATGTACAAACAAAGCAACCCAACAACAAAGGCACTCATGCCATCATATATACAACCAAGAGGGGATATGTACACCAAACTGGGGGGTCGAGCCCCAAAACAAAATCCGAATGTCCAAAATGTAGGTCCTAAAATTGTACAAAATGTGCAGAATACAGCCGAAGACAAAAAAACAACAAGCAAACTACTGCTGGTCTCCGCCTACCTCAGCAACTCTCGCCTCGGGAGCAGCAACCTCGGCGTCACGGACCTCTAGCTCCCTCAGCAGGCGAGCTATCTCCTCCCGGGACTGGGCAAGCTCACGCTCCAACTCACGCTCCCTCTGCAAACGATAAGAATTAGCTCATGTCAATCATTTCAAGCATAAGGAAAGTTAGGAAAATTCGAAAAACGAAGTAAACGGAAGGTTCATACCTGACGTCCTCGACCGCCAACAAGTGCCTCGACGGCTGTAGCTCGCAGCCGGTTGGCTACCCTCCACAAAGCCACGAACTGGGATGGCGCAACCTGCATTTCAAAAGAAGAGATTCTTAAACGATTGGACAAACTCAAGCAAATGTGTTCTTACACAATATTATACAAGTTAGGAGACTCACCCTCCGAATCAGATGCTGCCACTCGTCCAAGCCAGCATCTCTCACCGCCACATAAAAGTCGCGAAGCTCGGAGATCATCGTGATCCCTGTCGCGTCAGTGTACTCAAGGGTCTCGGGGTACTCTGGGGGGTAGATACCCGCCGCCTCGACCTCCTACAAATTCAAATGATTTCCATTAACCGATGATCATTCATCGTGTTCTCAAAATGATGAAAAGTAAGAGTAACACACTTACCAGGACCGGTCAGTACGCCAACCTTCCATAGAGGAACGCCGAGTAGTCCTCGCCCGGAAGAAGGAGGGCGTCACCACCAACGCCAGCTAAGTCAGCCTCCCACTCAGCATCGGAAGGCTCCCTGAACATCGTCCGAGGAGGATCGAAGGGAACCGTCAAGACATCCCGAGAGCACTAACGAGGCAAACGCTCGCCCAAGTACCACACACGACCCATCGACGTCCTCAGCAGCAACCGGCTCGAGCTCCTAGATCGAAGGACCTCAGCCACAAAGGGAGGAGCGCCAGCGTAGTCCAACAAGGCCTGGGCACCCACTAAGAAAAGAAAACGAAGGGTCATTCTTATGATCAGTTCTAAAAAGTAAAGAAGAAAGACAAACAACGAAAGGTGAAATACTCACGCCGTCCAACTGAAGAGCGTTCACCTCCCGTCGACAGACGTCGTGAAAGGAACGCCGGCTCCTCGTACCGCACATCTCCCAGTACCTCACAATGGAATAGGCCCTCTCCACCGGCTCCGTCCTCTTGGGCGCGAGGCTTGGAAAGTAGGAGTACACCCACGCATGTAAAACAAGATAATCAACAATGATATTTCGTGATTCGATAAGAAAAGGAAATGATCTTTCATGAAATGAAATGAAGGTTCATACCTCCAACAACAGTCCAGGGCCAACAGCGGCAGGAGAAGTCCCCTTCTCCATCAACTCCGGATGAACCATGGCCCTCATAAAGCGAATGAGGACCACAAAACCAGCAGTGACCCAGTCCCAATGGCCTAAGTCGCTCAGGTCAGAAATAAAAGGAAGGAGCTTCGTCGATAACCTCTCTCCCTTGTCTCCGAGATAGATCGAAGACAGGAACGACCAGAGCTACAAGCGGACTCTCTGCTCTGCAGTACAAGGAAGAGGAGCCGTCTCCCTCCCCTCGATCACCACCGACGTCGGGGTCTTCCCCGTAAAATAGTCCAGGACGTAAGAACTAGGCACCAACCCGGGTACCACAGCAGCCTTCGGCATCAAGTTCCAACCGATCAATCTCCTAGCCTCAGCCGAGTCTACCCTCATGGCTGTCTCCGGCCACTCCACCACCTCAGTCCCACACGACAAACCAGAAATCATGCCGTAATCCTCCAACGTGACCCCCACCTCGCCAAAAGGCATGTGAAATGTGGAGGTCGTGTCCCAAAATCGATCCAAGAAAGCTCGGCCAAGCTGAGGTTGTTCTGAAGCTTCCTCCTCAGGATATCTCTCCAAGACTGCACCAAAGCACCGAACGCTCCCTGCTTGATGATGGCTCACTCCTCAGCCGACAGCCTTTCGTAGCACCCCATCGCCTTCGTGTAGCCCGTGAATGATCTGATGTTCCCAGCCTCCTATTTAGATTCGAAAAAAAAAGCTATCTTTAGCTTGAATGAAGAAGAAAAGGAATAACAAAAAGAAATGAAAGAAGATGAATGAAGTGTGATGAATTCGATTTACCAAGCTCTTCACCGTCCTGTAGGAAAGGTGACCCTCTACAGCCCAAAGTAGGTGCCTGCTGTTCCGAGTCTCAGCCCACGCAGGTGCTCCCCTAAGCTGGCAACCACCCCGTCCAACGTTGGCCTGTCTTGGGGCCTCCTCCTCCTCAACAACCTCCTCCTCAAGGACCTCGTCCTCAGCAGCCGTCACCGCGGCGGTAAAACCCTGCTCTAACGCCTCCTCAAGCGAACGAGAAGGGTCAATAGCAGTATCCACGTCCATGGGAGCTCTCCCTTACGTAGAAGCCTCATCACCTACAAAATTAAAGTGAATTTGGGCCACGTCAAGTGAGACAAGCCTTAATTAGGGGATTTTCGAGTTTTCAAAGCTCCGAAATCGCTCTTTTCTCGCCATCTTTGGCCATTTTCCCACAAACCCGGCCGCTTATGTGGTAATTTGGGTCAAGTCAAGCCTAAGTTAAAGCCTAGTCATGGGTTCGAGTCGGAATTTCGACAGCATTTCGTTATAACGGCGATTATGCCCTAGAAAAGTGTCCTGAAAAAGCCGTCACAAATCAAAATTCCGAGATAATAGGAAGTTTACCCATCATACAAGGATTCCAAATATCAAGTTTTGTCACAAATGGGTAATCCGAAGGCTATTTTCGAAGCGATTTACAGTTTAGCTGTGAGACCGTCTCAATTTCACTCAATTGCTAAAAACTCAACGAAAATTCGAAACAAATACATGGTTATGATCCTTATACTACCAATTAGCCATTTACAAGGTCAATTTTGCAAGGCAAAATCATTTGGGGGAAAACCCCCAAATTTTCGACATAATTAGGGTTGAAAACCCTAATTTGTCGGTCCAATTTGATCAATTATAGAAGATTAATGCAAAAATAATACAAATACCTCGATTAGCCATGGCAAATGAAAGCTTTTGATCAAATTTTGCGAAAAAATGATTGGAATTTGAGAGAGTAATTGATGAAATTATGTTTCGAAATAATGAAACAAAACCCCTGTTTCATTGGGTTTTTAGTCAAGAATGCCACGTCCAGGAAAAGACGCTGCAGGTGCGGCGCCTCTTCGAAGGGACGCAGCTCTTGCTGCGCCTCTTCCTCAGTTTCCCTCCATATGAATTTTTGAAGATTCGTTATAAGTTCGTTATTTTGTGGGCCCATCTTTGGTGCGCCTCTTCATTGATGCCACACATCACATATTTGGTCCGTTTGACATTTTATTCTTCGCCCGGACCCGTATTTCCATGCCAACTGCAAACTGTCGCCATATTTTTACCAAGACCTTGCTTGTCACATCGAGCGAATATTCTTTGACGGGTGTTTCGACACGCCTTTATTATGTTCCCCCAGCGAGAGTTCATGACAGACAATCATCCCTCTCGAGACATGGAGATCAGTTCCCGATTATGTTCCCCCAGCGAGAGTTCGCGGACAGGAAATCGTCCTACTCGAGACATAGAGATCAACATCGACCCCAAGCTCTTCCGAAGTTTGTTTGAAGCCGACCCAAGCAGATTTCTCCCAGCAGTTCTTGACTACGTCATGTTGTCTCCGCCCAATATCGCGTTTTGTTTCCCCAGGAGTTTCAAGGAATTTCAGATATGGTCTCTTCTTATGGCTGGCGAGCCTCCTTACATAGTCTAATGGACTTTAAACGACCCTCCCCGATAGTCGACAGACTCTAAAATTTTCCCGACAACAGGTCCTTGGCTTAGACCCCTTGAGCCGCCTCACGTCGCCATAGTCGTCAGGTTGTCATCTTCGATTGACCTGATGGCTATACTTTGACTTTCGCCTTGTCCAAGCGTCAGTCAAAGTGGGGGCTCTGTAGATACCTCATTTCTGCACCTCCCGCAAACCACCCGGTGATGATTGGACCGCATGTTTGGTATACAGAACGATTTATGACAGTTCGTAAGTTTATCGTCAAGGGATCGCTCAAACACTTGTGTCTACTTCTTAATTGTCATCTACGTGCCGATACGATCGTTTTGGCAGTAATTAGAGTACATTTGGAGTCCGGGTCAAAAACCGTCTTCATTTTCTAATAACCGAGTCAGAATGTTCTGGAATGTTCCGGATATTTCTATTCCATATTTTCCAATCTTTTGATCTTTGATAAAATATCCGCTATTCCATAATAGAAACGCGGAAATCTTTTTTCCGCAGGAGAAAACCACTGAGGAAAGGACGCAGCAAGTGTTGTGCCTCATCCAAGGGACGCAGTCCCTGCTGCGCCTCTTCCTCAGTCCTTTTCAAAGTATTTTTCGTATCTTTTCGAGATTCACTTCCAAAGTTTCTCCGAAAACCCTAGTTCCTTTGTGTGATTAGTATAAATAGAGACCTTCGGTCTCTCATATTTCTCACGTGAGTGTCCGCCCTTCTCTTCTCCCTTTGCATTCTAGACCACTTTTTACTTTTTGGCGTCTACGTGCTTGAACTTTCGACCACGTAAGCTCGGATCTTTCTGAGTACCAGCCTCGTTTTGCATGACCGACCAATTTGACCAACTCCACATCAATCAATATTAATCAATCTTATTCGTTTTCCTCCTAGAGGGCACTTTTGTCTACATTCGAGTCGAGCATCACTAAACGTTAACTTAGTTCATCTCGTTTCTTCAAACATGTAAGTCTGAGGGTGTAAATCCTTCTTTTGTTTATTGTTCTTTATTTTTGTAATCACTATTGTAAGATTTATGTCGAAAATATGCTTAAAACCGATTTGTAAAACCTTGTTTAAAAACCCTTTTTACGGATTATCAGAAGAAAACCGTCGAGAAAGGACGCAGCAACTGCTGCGCCTCTTCGAAGGGACGCAGCACCTGCTGCGCCTCTTCGTGAGGCTGCCGCAGTTCCTGCTTCCTTTCTTCTTCCTTCGTCTTTTGTTCGTCCTTTTATTTTTCGCTTTGTTATCCATTATCCATTATTTCATTAACATAACAATTTGAATATGGTAATTTTGACCTGTAATTCATTAATTCATCATTAATTAATTCATCCTTCAAAATACCGACTTAAATCCCTTATAATCCATATTTGCGAGTTTTCGTCATTAAAATCAATTCGGGTTTTTAGAGATTCGATTTACCCATATTGAATCTCTGGAATTCATCTTTGATATATTTGTATCTGTTATTTACCGTCACCGTCATTAATTCATCATTAATAACCTGTTTAGTCTAATTAATTTGATTAGTTTGTTAATTTGTAAATAATCTTATAAATCTTGTAAATATTCGTTCTATTTAGTTTCATTCATGTTTTATCGTTTTTATGACCTCATTCACATGTAAATAATATGTTAATCACTTCCATCCGAGTTAAATACCATTAATCGACCATTAAATTCATCAATGAACATTAACGAGATGCGGTTTCGGCTTCAAAGCCAGAACTCAACCCAGGAACAGACGCAGCGACTGCTGCACCTCTTTCAAGGGACGCGGCTCTGCTGCGCATGTTCCCGGTTGATTTCTGTCTCTGAAGTCCCGTTTCTGCCTTGACCTAGTTTATTAATTACGTATTTAATTAACTATTAATCGTATTATCATCCATAATCTATTCGTCTATTCATTTATTCTTTCTTTTCTAAAACCATCCGTTTTAAATGTATTTTCGACATAAATCAATAAATCCGATGTAATTATTGTATTGTTTTTTTTCCTTTATTGTATCATTATTGTATTTCTTTTATTGTATTGCTTGTATGCTCTTTCATGCAATTAACCTAAATTTCTACCTCGACATTAATTGTATGTTAAATTACGTGTTATCCGACTTAGTTAATTCTCACATGCTAGGATAAATTTATTGGATGTTGCATTTCATGCATATAAATAGACAATATATCGAGTATAGACAATTTCCCTAATCATTAGTAAAGGCCGCTATCGAGGCGGGCGGGATTAGGTGTTCGATCAAAAGAGCTTCCTAATACGTACCCTCACCCCTTACTCCAGATCTCTGTGAACATCTGTGTTCATTGGCATCCACGAGAGTCATTATATACATAGAATGATAAGGGTAACGAGTGCTTAGTGTTCATGTCATTAATTTGTGTCTTGACATGACACGAGGTATTCGAACGGTTTCCAATTTTCCACAATAAATTGGTGGCGACTCCACAAATGCAAACAAACAAAGAGAAAAAGCTTGCTTCGCTTTTCGCCCCCGTAGGCCCGCGTCCACACACAAGCACATATATCACACTCAACCTGAATATATATTCAATAGCACATAAGCATATATCTCATTGACGTCATCTACGAGCATACATACACACCAACTTTACAAACATCTACTCCATCTAAGCACACACTCTCAACCCAACCATTCACACTCCTTGTCATTTCTTGTCATGTTATAACACTACCATAATTCATTACATCTTCCATCATGTACCACTATGCATAAAAATTTTAGACCCACTATTCGACCCATCCATACATCATACACACGACATCCTTATACTTGCAGTACATCGATGACAACCGTTGACACGCACTTAGGGAACCGCAAATTCCACACTCAACACACCACCACATAGATATATACATACATATTCAACACACACTTTCATAGATATATCCTGATACGTTAACCCCTCCATGGTGGCTGGCTTAAGCATAATGGGGTCAGGATTATGAAATGAGGGCGCCTTCTCACCCAAAACCGACATAAGTGGCTCCCAACACACATATACCAGGTTCATTTTAATTTGACACACTACATTCATTTGTTTCATTGGTTCAGGTTCCAAAATCGTCGCTCTGATACCACTTTGTAACACCCCCATATACCAAGGTGCCTTACCAAGGACCACCCTAGCATATAGAGGCATTACACTCTCGGTTGCTCGAGGTAAGTTGATCAAATAAACAATAACATGACATTTAATAATTAACTTTATTCTTTATAACCTAAACCAATGTGAGAAAGATTACAACATATACAACTGAAAGAACTATTAGGCATGTGTAACAGCGGCATCTACTTCAACACCGTGATGACTCGATTCCCTTCCAACTGCTCACTATCCCCGATGGATCATTACAGTTTTAGAAAACACAACACGGGGTCAGTCACTGATTAAAAAAAGATAGCTATGCACAAGAGAGACACCCAAGACAACCACTCATACAACCATTCTCCAACTCCAATCACATCTCATATCCGACTACGCACTTAAGGGTGTAGCCCTGCCAGATTACCCACCGCCATGGGTAATCCATACCGCAAGTGGGGGACCGCAGCCTTGATCACCTAAGCTCCGCTCATCACAACGAGCAATAACCCATGTCCATTAATGTGCACATCCTCCTTTATGACGGAAACCACAAGGGGCGAATAAAGGGCGTGAAGCCATTCCCGAAAATGACTCCACTCAGCCGAGGACGCACCTCACAAATATAGTCAATCCACCACAATTCCAAAAATCAAGAAAGACAAGCCAACAACGATACTAATCATGCTAATAGAATCATAATCATCGTAAATCAATTAAACAGACAACTGAGTAGAGAAACCCTACCTTTTTGATATTCTATCTACGTGCATCGAACAAACAAGCCATGCAAGACTTCGTGATGAATTCTACAAGTATCAATCACATCCTATTACTAGACTGTTCAAGACCTACAGAAAGATGATGACGAAACACAAATTCACCTTGAAACGCAGACTGATGCCGGTAACGGCGACAACCCGACTCGATGACTTCAAGTATAAACCATCTCCCTTCTTTGGATAGTGTCAAGGTCATGTGAGAGTATAGGGTGATGAGAGATAATTGGGAGAGAGATATTAGGGTTAAAAAGAGAAAGGAACCCTCAAAGAAATGAATTGGGTTTATGATTCCACGTTTTATAATAACACGTTAACTAACGTGGTACTCGGTTGAGTATAGAAATACCCGGTCGAGTACATCCTACTCGGTCGAGTATCTAAGCTACTCGGCTGAGTGATCCTTACTAGGCCGAGTAACAAGAAACGTTGGTCTCCTAACCTCTCCTGTATCCCTTGCTAAGGCTCTCCTTTCGTCAAAAGATCAGTCAACGGGACCCTAAATAGGGCGGGTAGTAGACTTCACCCCCATGTTCGCCCCATATAGCTCCCGTCACAAGGGGGATGTCCACATTAATGATCTAGGTTTGCTCGTTGCACTGAGTGAGGCTTAGGGGGCAAGGCTGCGGTCTCCCACTGGCGGTGCAGGTTACCTATTGCGATTTGAACCATTTGATACTATGGATTTGGTGTGGTGGAGTTCGGTAAGCGGTGGATATGAGTTGTACTATTTCATTGGATTGCTTGGTTTTACTATTGTTACATCTGACCTGTGTGGTGTGTTTGTTGCGTTTCTTCTTTTTTTCCGTAACTGCGGTGATCCATTTGATATTGTCAGCAAATAGTGAGCATTGAAACTTTTCAGGTTGCTATGGTTGCCATCTTGATATAGCTACTCGGTTGGAGAGGTCGCGTGACTTTGAGTCGGTCCTTAGTCGATAGTATTTCACAAGTTGTATAGTACTTTATATAGCCGAGTTGTTCACCTGTTTAGTTTCCGCTATAAGTTGTAACATGGTTTATTAATTGTTCTTTTATGGTCTATTTAATATACTTACCTCAAGCAACCGAGATGGTAACGCCCTTACTTATTAGGGAAGGTCTTGTTAAGGCTCTTTGGTAAGTGGGGGTGTTACAAAGTGGTATCAAAGCGATGATTTTGGAACCTGAACCGATGAACCAAATGAATGTAGGTTATCAAATTAAAATGAACATGGTGTATGTGTGTTTGGAGCCCTCTTATGTCGGTTCTGGTGAGAAGGCCCCCTCATCTCAGAATCTTGGCAATAACATGCTTAAGCCAACAACTCCGCGTGGGGTAAAAATGTGGGATTATGTGTGTTATGTTGTGTGATGTGTGGCCATCTTTGTTTTCATATTGTATTTTGGCATGAAAATTGGAACAGTTATGAAACAAGGGAATGGTATGTGGATACATATGTGAACTGGCTTGCGTCGTTAGCTTTAAGGTCTATGCGTGATAGTATGGTACAAGTGTCGCTAAAGGATGTCTACGGTATGATGCATGGTGTGTTTATATTATGTATGAATGACATGTGGTATTGTTTCATGAAGTTATTGAGTGAATACTTGTATGCATATGATATCATTGGTAATTCATTTAAGTTCTAGTAGTATTGTGCGTGCATGATATGATAGTTTTGTGAATAGATTTATAATGGAGATACGATATATTATGTGCAATCAATTAGAAGTAGGTGTGTGTAATTGCTAAGTTGCATAGTGTATGGTAGAATGACATTAATATTTAACAAATTCTATTACTCTTTTAGGGTACTCGACCGAGAATAAAAGGTACTCGACAGAGTACGACTGACTCGACCAACAAGGGTACACTCGGTCAAGTGCTCAGAAGGCAGTAGCTGCTGTATTCTACAAATTCTAGGTACTCGACCGAGTACAGGATACTCAACCGTGTATGTCTAGTACTCGACCGAGTACCCCTATTTTTTTGGTTCATTGGTAATATATATATATATATATATATATATATATATATATATATATATATATATATATATATATATATATATATATATATATATATATATATATATATATTGGATATGATTCACGATATATCTTGAACCTTCTACACAAAAAGCACCAGTTAAATTATATTAACATAAAATAATCCTATAGTTATGGCAGCATCACAATCTCGCCGCTTCAACGTAATAACAGATATCGAAAGTACTAAGGAAACTTGGAAATTTATTAAGGGTCATTTCTTTTAGGGGCAAATGCCTTTTCCTTATTGATTTGTAAATGGTTTCATTATTTTTCTAATACAATACTTAATATACATTATACCTGTAACACCCCAATACTCCAAGTGCCTTACCAGGACCACTTAAGGCATGGAAATGCTACCATCTCGGTTACCTAAGGCAATGTATATCAAATAGACAATAAAGAAACGTACTTTAATAAATAAATTTAAAGTGATACATGTCCAAAACCAAAACTGTTAAATAAAATACAACTGTTCCAAAAACTGCTAATCCAAATAATGTAAACAAATGTTTAAGACACAACGGAAGACTTCTAGACATCTCGTGGCAACTCAACTCAGTTATCCCATGTGCATCATCTCATACCTGCTCAATAACTGCTCACCATCCCCGAATGGATCACCACAATTTTCAAAACATTGAAACGAGGTCAGTTACCGTTTACATAAAATAATACAACGTAAACAATACAATAATCATCCAATCTCCATCATAACTACACACACCTGACTACACACTAATGTGTGTGGTCCTGCCAGAATACCCATCTCAACAAGTATTCCACACCGCCAATGGGGGACCGTAGCCGTTCCCACCTAAGCCCCGCTCATCTCATCCGAGCGATAACCCATGTTCCTAAATGTGCACATCCCCTCTGTGGCGGGTTCCACAGAGGGCGAATCAAGGGCGTGAAGCCACTCCCGTAAGTGACTCCACTCAGCCATCAACAATACTATGTAAACAATAACCGAGTAGGGGAAACCCTACCTGGAATAAGCAACCATAAGACCGTCACAACAGCTAATCAGTAATGCTTCTCTATGAAACCTTCTCCTATAACACATATACATACTATTACAACCAAATCAACATAATACACCCAAAACCTCCAATTCTACCCAATTAGGGTTTCAAACAAACTCAACGAAACATTATAAAAATTATACAAGAATTCTACCCTTGACGCGATGAACTCAACGGTGTAAAGAACACGACAATCCGATGATCCTAGCCCTTGGGATTTGCTAATAACGCGAAGAACAATGCAACGTAACTCTCGTCTCTCTTTGAAAGGTTTTAGAAAAGTGAAAAGTGATTAAGAAAGATGACGGAACTCTTAAATACCAATCATGCGTTATTATAAAAACCCGGTTAAAATAACCCGTAAGACCAACTTACTCGATCGAGTAAGTCACTTACTCGATCGAGTGTCACACGTACTTGATCGAGTACCCATCAGGCAGACTACTGTTTCGTATAAAAACATACTTACTCGAAAGAGTAAGCCCCACTCGATAGAGTACCCATAGACATAGATAACCGTGGTATTACAGTCTTCCCTCCTTAAAAAGAACTTCGTCCCCGAAGTTTAACCCATACAAAAAAGACAAAACATACTATCTGAAATCCGACACAACAACGTAATCAAAAACTCAAAACAAAACTCCCAACCGAAACTTAAAGCAACTACTAACTGCACTAAAACTAAGATAAACCATACCAAAACCTTATGCGACCATCTTCTACCCTCCTAAAAGAAACATGATTACGTCCCCGTAACCACACATACCTGATAAAAAAGAGACGGATACCGCTCCCTCATAGCCTCTTCCGCCTCCCAAGTAGCTTCCTCAACCTCATAGTTAGACCAAAGAACCTTAAGCAACACTGTTTCCCCATTCCTATTTTTTCGAACCTTGCGATCAAGAATCTGTTTTGGGACCTCAAGATAAGACAAGGACTCATCCAACTCTATGTTCCCCACCTCTAGCACATGTGAAGGATCGCTCACATACTTCCGTAACTAAGACACATGAAACACATTATGCACCCTATCCAAAGCCGCTGGTAGAGCCAACCGGTAAGCAACCTCACCCACACGATCTAAAATATAATACGGGTCGATAAACTTCTGGCTCAGCTTCCCTTTCTTACCAAACCTCATGACCCCACGCATAAGAGACACTTTCAAAAGAACCTTGTCCCCAACCTGAAACTCTATGTCACGACGGTGTAAGTCTGCATAACTCTTTTGTCGATCCTGGGCCGCTTTCATCTTTTGCCTGATCAGCTTAACCTATTCTACCATCGCCTGTACCATCTGTGGTCCTAAAACCACTGCCTCGGCTCTATCATCCTAGCAAATTAGACTCCTACACCTCCTCCCATACAAAGCCTCAAACGGTGTCATCCCAATACTCGTGTGATAACTGTTGTTATAAGAAAACTCAATCCTTAGGCACCCCATGCAAACGAACCACATGCTCCCTATAAGCCAAAGTTAACTGTATCTTGGTCCACGTATCTTTCATCGGCACAAAGTGAGCTGACTTGGTCAAACGGTCAACTATTACCCATATCATGTTATTACCCTGTTGACTCCTCGACAAACGCACTACGAAGTCCATAGAGATAGACTCCCATTTCCATTCAGGTTACTCAAGAGACTGAATCTTACCTTATGGTCATCGCTGCTCTCCCTTAACTCTCTGACATATCAAACATCGAGCCACGAACTCAGCTATTCCCTTCTTCCTCCTAGGCCACCAGAAAGTCTTTTTCAAATCTTTATACAGCTTGCCCCCGCCCGGATGTACTGAATATTGTGTGCAATGAGCCTCTGTCATGATCATCTTTTTCAACTCCTCATCATTAGGAACACAGCATCTCCCATCAAATCTCACACTGCCATCTGTATGAATAGAGAACTGAGACAATGTCCCTTTCTCTACTCTAGCTCTCCACTCCCCAATCTTAGAATCCAAAACCTGTTTCCTGCGAATGTCATCATAAAGATCTGGTTCCACTGTCAAGTCCCCTCTACCATCCCCTTTCTGTATCATATGTATCCTCATATTCCCCACCTCATCTCTCAACCTCATCAAAGACATAGCTGTGCATAGAGAATGCACACTCTTCATGCTCAGCGCATCTGCAACCACGTTTGCCTTCCCTTCATGGTATATAATATCCATGTCATAATCCCCTATTAGCTCCATCCACCTCCTTTATCTCATGTTCAGCTCCTTTTGAGTGAAGATGTACTTGAGACTCTTGTGATCTGAAAACACCTTAAAGGTCACTCCATAAAGATAGTGCCTCCAAATCTTGAGAGCAAACACAACTGCACCTCCAAATCATGTGTCGGATAGTTCTCCTCATAAGGCTTCAATTGCCTAGAAGCATAGGCAATTACTTTCCCGTTGTGCATCAACACATATCCCAAACCAATCTTTGAAGCATCTGTATACACCTCAAAGTTCTCACACCCTTCAGGTAATGCTAAAACTGGAGCTATGGTCAAACGCTCCTTTAATGTTTGGGACGCCGTCTCACAACTTTCATCCAACCGAAACATGTTTTCTTTCCTCATCAACCCTGTCATAGGTCTGGCTATCTTAGAAAAGTCTTTCACAAACCAACGATAGTACCCTGCCAAACCCATCAAACTTCTGATCTGTGCCACATTCTTCGGTGCTTCCCACCGAGTGAATGCCTCAATCTTTGCCGGATCCACAGCTACACCCTTCTTTGAAATCACATGCCCCATAAAGGCAACTTTCTCGAGCCAGAACTCACACTTAGACAACTTTGCATATAGTTGATTGTCACGCAAAGTCTGCAACACCAACCTCAAGTGCTCCTCATGCTCATCCTTAGTCCTAGCATAGACTAAGATATCATCGATAAAGACCACAATAAACCGATCCAAAACTGACTGAAGACCCGGTTCATCAAATCCATAAACACTGCAGGTGCATTAGATAACCCAAATGGCATCACAACATACTCATAGTGACCATACCTCGATGTAAAAGGTGTCTTCGGTATGTCCTCATCCCGAATCTTCACCTGATGGTAACCCGACCTCAAGTTAATTTTGGAAAAGACCGCTGCCCCGTTCAACTGATCAAACAAATCATCTATCCTTGGCAAAGGATACTTATTCTTCACTGTAACCCTGTTCAGCTCTCTATAGTCGATGCACAACCTCAAACTCCCATCTTTCTTCTTCACAAACATAACTGGTGCTCCCCACGGTGATATACTAGGTCTAATGTATGCCTTATCAATCAAATTGTCCAGCTGTTTCTTCAGCTCCTCTAACTCCTAAGGACCCATTCAGTACGGGGCCTTAGAGATTGGTCTCATCCCTGGTTTCAGCTCCACACTGAAATCTATCTCCCTCTTTGGTGTTAAATCTGGTATCGCATCTGGAAAAACATCCGGAAACTCTCCCACCACTGGTATCTGATCAACTATCGAACTCACCATACTATGGTCTTTCACATGACATAGTATGAAAGGACACCCTTCCTCAGATAAGACTTCAAGGTCACTGTTGCAATCACTTTAACTTTGGGTTTGACAACAAATCCACGATAAGACACACTAATTCCCTTAGGACCCCTCAAAGAGACCCTCTTTTGGTGACAGTCTATTCTAGCTTTGTACTTACCCAACCAATCCATGCTAACTATCATCTCAAAACCATCCATGGAAAACTCTAACAAATCTACCGAAAGGTCAACCTGCCCAACTATCATAGACACACCCTTATACAACCACCCATAAGTTACAGACTCACCCGACAGTATAAAAACCTCCTCTTTTACAGACTCAAACTTCCCCAAACCCAAAAGCTAAGCATGACTCGACGATACACAAGATTGTGAAGCCCCCGAATTAAACAAAACAAAGGTAAAGACACCATTAACAAGAAAACTACCCGTGATCACGTGAGCATCATCTTTAGCTGCTTTCTTCTCCATCATGAAAAACTTGCCACTAGTCTTTTGTCTAACTTCCTGGATAGTACTAGCAGAAGTAGACGGCTTAACAGCCGACCCAACCCCTGGTTGTTGTTTGTTCTTCATATGAATTACCGCCATTGCAGTTAGCCCCACCGTTGTTGTTGTTCTGACCACCCTGATTGTTGCATGACCCAGCCGGCCTGTTAGTAGCATAACTCTGAGCCGAACCCTGAGAGAAACTCCCCTGTGATGGCCTCTGAAAACCCCTACCCACAGTACTGGTGCACTCATGTCACTTGTGGCCCATACCGCCACAGTTAAAGCAAGATATTCTCCAGCTGTTACTACCACCTGCTCGGCCACGCCCAAAAGAAGCTCTGCCACTAAACCCCGACCCCGAAGAGTAAGCCCTCGCCTGGTTATGGTTGCCCCTCTTGTAACTAGAATGACCACCACCCTCGCTCTCAGCCTTCTTCTTCTCAAAACCTCTCTCCCTATTCTCCTTGGCCATCTCGACCAACTTGGCAGCTCTCCCGGCTCGCTCATACACTTCCCTAACATCAGTAAGGACTCATACATGCAGCTTCTCCATGATCTTAGGTGTCAGACTCTTCTCAAACCTCAATGCTAAGTTCTCCTAGTTCAACCCCATATCCACGACATATCTAAACTTCTCATTGAACTTGTGATAGTACTCAGCCACCGTCATATCCGGAGTCATTTTGAAATCATCAAACTCCTCTGTCAGCCTACTATGGACATGCTCAGGTACGAACTCTCGGTGCATAGCTCTCTTAAACTCACTCCAAGGTATAACCGACTTCCCCTATTAAACATATATATCTAAGACACTCTCCCTAACCTTATCCCACCATTCTCCGGCTGCATCTCTCAAGTAGAACTCTGCTTATTCCTCTCTAAAGTCCTCAGGGCAATGAACAACATTAAGAATATTCTCCATCTCCCTATGCCAATTGTCGAGCAAAATTGGCGCTCCGATGCCCATGTATTCTTTAGGGTTGAAACGAGCTATGGTGACACTCATCTCAGCAAAATCCACCATAACCTCTTTATCATTCCCAAACTTCTTTAAGGACTTAGTCAGCGCCTCTTGATGCTCAAGCATCTTGGCAATCTCATCAATACTCATCATCTCGGCCTTAGAATACAACGCAGATCTCTTTGGCGGCATCTTTGAACTATATAAGAGAAGAGGTAAACATAAACAAACATCCCACAACTTAAACATGTATATGACCTGTGCAGAACTTACTCGATCGAGCAACACAACCTACTCCATCGAGTTGAGGCCACTCGATCGAGTTGCCCAGTTACTCGATCGAGTGCCTCGACTCCAGAACCTGACCAGAAAGCCTTAAAAACCTCACTCGATCGAGTCCCTAACATACTCGATCGAGTTCACCTCTCTCGATCGAGTCCCTCCTACTTACTCGATCGAGTCCCTCCTACTTACTCGATCGAGTGCTCAAAAACAGTACACTGTCCAGAGATGATATACACCCCCACTCAGTCGAGTCACACTCACTCGATCGAGTCCCTCACCTACTCGATCGAGTGCCCCACACTCAATCGAGTTATGCTGACTCGTATACTATCCGCATGTCCAACTCAACACTTTCCAACCAACTATATATATACAAATTAATAAACATACGTGTATATATAACAAACAACATCTTATTTCACATGTTTCTAATAAGCCAGATTAGTAATCATTCATCATACAATTCCATCATTCATATTAACACATATACTCATGTTTGTTACTCATCTTTCACCACATCATTCTCTATCCTCCACATGCATTCATCCACCAATTCATACAATACATTTCTATGTAGATATGCAACATACATAAATAAACATATAGCGACGCCAAGACACACCCCATAGTAACCGGTTCAAAGTTGTAGGGGGAGATCGCGACTTTAGGACGTCTCCCAAGCCTTTGAATTAGCTCCTAACAACTCCTACCCGGGTTCATTTTATTTGACTCCCTAGATTCATTGGGTTCATTAGTTAGGGGTTCCAAAATCATCTCTCTGATACCACTTTGTAACACCTCCATACTCCAAGTGCCTTACGAGGACCACTGAAGGCATTGGAATGCTACCATCTCGGTTACCCGAGGCAATGTGTATCAAATAGACAATAAAGAAACGTACTTTAATAAATGAATTTAAAGTGATACATGTCCAAAACCAAAACCATTAAATAAAATACAAATGTTCCCAAAAATGCTAATCTAAATAATGTAAACAAATGTTTAAGACAGAGCGAAAGACTTTTAGACATCTCGTGGCAACTCAAACCAGCTATCCCATGTGCATCATCTCATACCTGCTCAATAACTACTCACTATCCCCGAATGGATCACCACAATTTTCAAAACATTTAAACGGGGTCAGTTACCGTTTACATAAAATAATACAACAGAAACAATACAATAAGCATCCAATCTTCATCATAACTCCACACACCTAACTACACACTAAAGTGTGTAGTCCTGCCAGAATACCCATCTTAACAAGTATTCCACAACGCCATTGGGGGACCGCAGCCGTTCCCATCTAAGCCCCGCTCATTTCATCCGAGTGATAACCCATGTTCCTAAATGTGCACATCCCCTCTATGGCGGGTTCCACAGAGGGAGAATCAAGGGCGTGAAGCCACTCCCGTAACTGACTCCACTCAGCCGAGAACGCAGCTCGTAAACCACAGACAAGCAATCAAAACCAACCACATTATACAAGAAAAATTACCAATTACCGATTCCAATATGATATAAATCAACAACAATGATCAAGCATCAACAATACTATGTAAACAATAACCGAGTAGGGGAAACCCTACGTGGAATAAACAACCACAAGACCGTCCTAGCAGCTAATCAGTAATGCTCCTCTACGAAACCTCCTCCTATAACACATATACATACTTGTTGAATCATGTAGATATATATGTTTATGTTTTGATGATGTCAAGAGTACTTTATATTCTATATACTCGTTGCGCGTAATTGTTTGTTTAGTCTTTTAGATTGGACTTACTAATAACAAGTATTAAAGAATTATGATGAAAGTATACAAGAACATATTGTGATCAAGCCCTCAATCACGGATCAAGATATTACAAGATAGTGAAAGAATTATTCAAGCATTCATGAGAAGATGATGCTCATTTAAAGATTGATCAAGCTTGAATGATGAAGTAGCCTACACTCGAAGATCTCCTAAGAAGATTAGAATAGTGTAGGTGATTATCTCGTAATGGTAACTTTAGAGTGCACTTCTTAAATTGGTAAAGTTATAGCTTCACAGCTATAGCATTGCTTATATAAGAGCTCTTTTAAATGTTTTAGCAAAAAGTATTTATTTAACTAGGAAGCCCATATTCATATTAAGTGTGGTTTTATTTTAAGCTTATAATTAGTAATTATCAACTGATGAGTTAAGTCATATTGCTAATTAGGGTTTCTAATATTGCATGATTCTAAACACTAAATCTAACCTAATATCAAGCTAGGGTTTTCACGAAAAATGAGGCATATGAGCCGTGTTGGTTTCGTGTAAGCTTAAGGATAAAAGTTGTTTATTGTTAAGATTTTATCTCTAGAATTATCTTAACATATCTTTTATATTTAACGTGATATGGTTATATATGATAAGGATATTTTTGTTATGGAAAATCTTATCATATCTTAAGATTTAAGGAAAAGATAATAGGAGAATAATTGATAAAATTATCTTTTGGTTATTATTTTTTATCTCCTATTATTTTAAGGAAAGAAATAATAAAGATATGATTTGCTTACATATCTATTATTTCGGCCTCTAGAGTTTCGTGGAAATCGAGTTCCATGCTTCCTCTCTTGCTATAAATACTCTACTTTTTGCTACATTTGAAAGCAAGACCTTTGAGCATAATTTTGATTTTATTTTAAAAGCAAAAACCGAGTTTTACAAGCAAAACCGATTTGTTATTTTGAAAAGGTCGTGTGTCTTATAAACTTGTGCATTCATTCTTTTGTTATTGTTATAAGATAATATTGCTTAATTGATTTCTTACTCGTTCATTAACGTGAACTTTTAGAAGAATGATTAGTGCTTTCTTATTAGCGTAAGTTAGTCACTAGAGTATTTAGCGATACTCACTTGAGTTACAACTAGGGTTAGTTGTACGAGTTGGGTTAGTAAATTTGTAATCCGTAGAAAGGTACTAAATTTATTAATCGAGAATAGTGGACGTAGGTTTCGATTTGTGAAACTGAACCACTTCAAAAATCCGTGTGTCTCTCTTTCTCTTTCGTTTATTTTCCTTGTTTTAATTCTTTAATTAGTTAATTAGTTAAAGTTTAATCAATAAACTTTAATTAATTAATTATACACTTACAATCTAAAAAGTAGGCTAAAGTTTTTAATCCTCAATTCACCCCCCTCTTGAGTATTTCGGATCCATAGACTCTTCAATTAGTATGACAGCCTCCTGCTCTTGATTGCCTAACCGCAAAGAGGCTGATATGTCTATCTTTATTTATCTTATCGTTTTATATTCCGCTGTCTATCACGTGATAAATGGATTCCAAATACCTCAAGCGTCCCGTCTTTGATGGGAAGAATTATGGTTTATGGAAGAACATGATGACTCACTATATGAAGGGTCAAGATTGGGAGTGCTGGAGGATTATCCAAAATGGACCGCATAAAATTTTGGTTGCATCCACTGAAGGCACTACCTATGAGAAAAAGAAAGAGGATTACGTCGAGGCTGACTACAAGAAGGCCGAAAAGAATTCTAAGCAATAAGTCTATTGCAAAATGGCATGACTACTGCAGAATTCGATCGCTTCTCTTCGTGCTCAAAGGCCAAGGAAATATGGGACGGCCTTGAACTAGCTTATGAGGGTACTTCCATTGTTAGGAAACACCGCATAGATCTGTTAATGCAGAAATATGAGCTATTCAATATGGAGCCAAATGAGTCCTTGGATAGTATGTCCGCACGTTTTTCAAGCATCATAAACGAATTGAAAAACCTAGGAAGAAAGTTTAACACCGAGGACATCGCAAGAAAGATTCTTAGGAGCCTGACTAAAAAGTGGCGTGCCAAGGTCACAGCAATGGAGGAATTGAGAGATCTTGAGAACCTATCCTATCAGGAAATCATTGGTGTCATTATGGCCCATGAAATAACTCTAAATGCTGATGAAGAAGAACCAAGTAGAGGTAAAAACGTGTCCTTGAAAAGCAAGGATGTCAGATCCGACATAGAGGATGAGATCGTTTTGTTCGCACGACGTTTTAAAAATATAATCTTTCGAAACAAACAAACAAAATCTTATGCTAACAACAACAAGTCCTTTAATAAGAAAGAAAGAGAATCAAAATCATCATTTGCTAATAGAGTTGCTTCAAGTGTGGAAAATCTGATCATATGATCAAGGATTGTCCCACAAGGGAGAAAATTAAAGGCAAGACAAAACGCAAGAAGACAAAGAAGGAGTTCAAGCAAGTAATGATGGCTTCGTGTTGGGGAGATCTTGACACAGAAGATGATGAAGGATATGAACATGTGTGGATATGGGCCACGGGGGCGCTTGGGATAAGCGTTGCATTTGTGGAGTCGCCACCAATTTTTATGGGAAATTGGAACCGTTCGAATACCTCGTGTCATGTCAAGACACAAAGTAATGACATGAACACTAAGAACTCGTTACCCTTAGCATTCTATGTCTAGAATGACTCTCGTGGATGTCAATGAACACGGATGTTCACAGAGATCTGGAGTAAGGGGTGAGGATATGTATTAGGAAGAGAGACCACACGTTTATTATCAAAACAAGCTTCAATTTAGGTACAAACCCTTTGTTCTCGTGATCATGTAGGAAGAGATACCACACGTTTATTATCGAAACAAGCTACAATTTAGGTACCATGCCTAACCATATCACATATGAAATGTAGATAATTGCTTTAATTATATTTTGAGTTAGTGGAATAAATACTAGACAAATTGTGATAGAAACTACTTCCAACTTAATATTAAAGATTCAATCATATCGTATAGGATTTTTTGTCACTTTCTAATATTATGAAGGTGAACTTGTGATACTATATCACACTCCTTTTGGTGCATATAAAAGTCTTCACTTTATTGTTCCCTATATTAACAAAGTACTAATACTTTGGTCATAATCTATAGGTTTTGATACTTTTAAACATTCATTGAACTTATTCAAAGAATTTCTCTTCTTACCTCATTAAGTGGATACCAAGTATCTACCTAGTTCGATGGTAAAAGAGATGAAGAAGTAATAACCCTTTCTGATTGAATTGTATTCGACCATACACTTATAAGTGTAAATAGGGCGAATATCTTGCTTTATTCATAATTCTTTTCTATAAAGAAGTCATGAATTAATCTTGCTTTGAATACAAGATTCGCACACATACCAAGAGATTCCCAATCAGATGGTTTGGGGCACTAGTCAAAACTAGTCTTCTAAATGCAATTTCAATCGAGAATCGAGAAATAATTGGGGTCACCAATTTGAGTCTTATACAATGAATACACTATAACACTTATATGTCTATGAATGAAATGGCAACTACCCTAGTTCCATTCATGTAAAACTCTGACTTTATTCTTGCTAGTCGTCGTACGATTATTCAATGTTTGATTCTAAGGATTTAAAAAAAAAACCCTCGGATTGTGCTATAAACACATCCTCCTCTAAATACCCATTTAGAAAGGTGGTTTTGACATCTTTTACCATATTTCATAATCATATAATATGGGATTTGCTAACATTGTTCACAAATTTGGATCAAATACTCATGACGTGATAATTCGCAAGGAGGCTATGTCAATGTCATATATATTCAAGAAGGAATATGTTGGTGTCACACGACCAACTTCCTAGATCTTTACTTATTAGGGATTTGTCTCTATTTAAGTGTCTGACACTTTCTCTTTCGAGCCTAGTTCTATCCTTAACAATTAAGATAGATACTTTACTCCTTATTGCTCCCACTTATTTTAAGAATTTTTACTTGATGAAGACTTATCTTCATATAAATTCCAAGTTAATCCTTCACAAGGATGAACCTTTTAGTGGTATTTGGTCAATCAAAATTTCTAACTAATTAATTTACCAATTTTACATTGTCATGTGCTTAACAACTTAAGTGCTTTGATGACAAGTGTTTAGTTTGAGCAATAAGACTTTTGAACCGTGGGTGCATAGAAGATATTATCAAAATATATTTTGATCAAGTACAACTTCTATTCATATTCTTCACCAGAGAATATAGGCATGTAAGCAATTTTAAGTTGTTAATTTTATATTTGCATAGGACGATTCCTATCGAGTTCTATGGAATAGAACGATTCCTCTGGATCTAGTCCACAACCTATGATACGGTTCATTTTAGAAAGAGATTCTATTTGTCGTAAGTAATAGTGGTCTAGCGGAGATTCGTGTTACAATCGAATTGATATCATATATGAGTAGGAGCGATAATAAAGAACAACATAAAAAACGAAATAGTGGGAAAATCAAACATTCATCGTTATATTTAACACATTTAAGAATGTTTTAGCATTTATATAGTGACCTCTATCCAACTATTATAAATGATCCCGAGATCCAAATTCATATCAATTCGGGCACGGTGAGTCGATTCATCCCTAATCAATATAACTCGGTGGATTAACTCTTTAATCGATTCTACTTCTAGAACTCTCGGTCGATAAAATTACTTTAATATTTATCTTTAGCCCGGAACACATGCGACTACGGTCACGAATACTTTCGTTGAGCTCAATCCAAATTTCGATGTAGTAACAATTTACCACCCACTTACCCAACGTAACAAGTTTAGCACCCCGGTGAGCCGAGCCTACTTCCTTATGAAATTGGGATTCATGGTTCGACTATTTGGTAAGGCTAATTCTCAGTTATTATTTAGTGAGGAGTCTTGTCAATTTATTATCTATCTCGTTTTAAGTTAACTAAAGCGGTGAACTAATGATAATTATAATTGACACGGTCGATGATTCGATAAAATAAAATGCATGTGTAGTTATGCCGATTTGGCTATGCATGCAAACATATAAAGCAAATGCAAAGCAAAAACAATAAAATCCTAGTATGGCCTTCCTAAAATAGTAAATCTGATAGACTATTTACAAATTCGGAAACCAACTCCTTTGGTCCCTTGAACTTCATTTGGCACGCACTCCAAGGCAACACCGTCTTTGTCAGACCGCCTTCTCGAATGGCACCGTCTTCAAGGAACTCTGGGATAAATAAATTACAAAGCTTTTCTACTTTATACATTATAAAAACATAAACAAAAATAAAAATAAAAAGTGATACGAGATCACCTTAATTACAACCGAATCGATATCCCTATTCATTTCGGGAAATACCAATTAAAAAACTAAGGTCATACTAAGTACAAATTACATAATTCAAAATTATATAAAATTAAAATATGACAATCATAATAAAAATGCAGCATTAATATATGTATGAAACATGCCACATGAAATGCCAAATCGCCCTATTTAAGCTAATATCGTATATTCGGTCCGGTTTTATGGATTATTGTGACTATTAACTTATTAAAATCACACAATATTACATAAATCAAATCTATGTCCAAGTTAATTTCCCCAACCTTCTTAGGACTCAAAAATTTAGTCTTCACTAAATATTTGACAATAATTCAACTTGATATATTATTATTGCTCTTTAAACACAATTATTCATAATAATAAAGAAATAATTCCCAAAAAATCATTAAAATTCAAAAATTTCAAAATCATTATTTTGTATATTCTGGAAAATTCCCAACATTCCAAAATTTTAATAAAAAATTGCCCTTAGATTATTTTAATTTATTTCACAAATAAATCGTATAAAACATAATTTTAACACTTTAATTCCAAATTAAACATAAAATTATGCAATAAATCAAAATCAAAATTTTGAATATTTTAAACACCTTTCTAGAACCTAGAAATGACAAATTTTTAAGTCCAAAAATCAAATTTACACTTATGACTATTAAAGTTGCTATTTATTAATTTTTAAAAAATAAAAATCAATAATCATCCGAATCAAACGAAATTTGACATGCAACTTTATATCTGATGTTCATATCATATATAAAACATTTTGAAAAAATGTCATGCCATAAAATTTATTTTAGCTTTTTTTGCCAAAATAGTCACTATTTATGTGAGTTTTACATCCAAAAATATAAATCATGCAAGATAAAACCATTTTATCTCAAAATTTACATAAAGTGTGTAAATATTGCATGTGATAACATACTAAAATTTCATGGGCAGAAACGAAGTCTAACAATTTTTAACAAAATACCTGTTTTTAATCCATTTTTATCATGTAAAAATCATAAAACATGCAATATAAAACAATTTTATACGAAATTTTACATATAATAGGTAAAATATGCATGTGAGGTCATGTAAAAATTTCAAGGTTAGAATCATAGTCTAACTAATTTTAGCATTTTAAATGTCATTTTATTCAATAAAATGTATTAAAAATACTAAAATCATATTAAAGAGCAATAAAATACCATAAATTATCAAAATGACCTAAAATCAATTTAGGACCAGAATGTTATTCATGCAAAAAATTTCGTCGGGATTATCCTCATAAAACACAAAATACAAATTTTATATGTTAACATTTTAACTCGGAAAAACAAAACCGATTATGCATGCAACAACTCTTGCTCTTATACCAATTGTAAGATTCATTAATCTCTTATAGACATTTCTAATAACTTTATAAATTTAGTTTAGTCATAATACTAATTAGATCTTATGCATGCATAACAATAAAACAAAGTAAGAAGAAAACCGATCTACTTACAATGAGGGCCGAATGGTTTATACTAATCGGTCTCCTGCCAAATTAGCCTTCTTAAGAAAAACCAAGTGCTCCAACAAAACCCTTAAATTCAATAGTAGAATCTAATCCTCAAGGATTTGTACCAAGATAACCCAGTTAATACTTTTACTAATTTTGTTACTAGAAATTAGTATAAGTGCCCTAAAATATCAACTAATATTATAGTTTACTACTTCTAGTAATGGTAGAATAATATTAGTGATTAGTGATTTTCTTTCTCATTAGTTCTTCACAAGATCTAGAGAGAATGTGTAAAAATTATCTACATAATTGTTTTTAGTAAGAATGAATGAATTGAAAAAGAGGAGAAAACTCCTCTTTTTTTTTTGTGGGTGGTCGGATGGCCTTAGGTAGTATGCCCAATGCTTGCACAGAGTTGTTCTTCTCAAGTCACATAGTGTAGGGCTAGGTTTAGGTCTATAAAGGACATAATCATTATGCCTCATTCTCAATTAGAGCACCAATTAAATCCTAAACCTACCCAACTCCCTCCACTGACACGAAACACCCATATAAAATGGGTCCATTTTAAGTTGTCAAATGTCAATTTATGTAGTGTGACATATTGGACATGTTACTAGACATGGTGTTTAATAATGCATTTTTAACTTATTAAAAATCATTATATAAACAAAATAAATCACATACAAAAATTAACTAGTAATTCACAATTACAAGTACTTACAATGGGTCATAGAATTATAAATCACAACAACTAGTATTTATAATAAATCATTCATTCTTATTTTAATTGTTTCATAAACAATAAATAAACCTAAGTAATAAAACAATTTAATTACTTAGTACGAATCTTATTTAATCGAATTACAATAAGATGCGTATTTTCACTCACAAAATCATCCGTCCAAATTTTAAGGAATTAATTAACTTGTATCAACATACAATTAATTAATTAATCAATTAAGAGTGTTACCCTAGAGGTATGACCTTAAGGGATCAACTGATCACCACCGTCATACGACAATAATGTCAAACTCTAGCCAGCCAATCATTACCGATTAATGTGGATCAGTTGACAATAAAATATTACTTTTCCTCATGCATTCTTATTATGAGATTTAAACATGTGATCGCATTATTGTCGAGGACACATACTCCAACATATATGTCCCCATCATCATTATTGAAATTCTTCTACCTTTGGAACTGATACGCATTGTCACCCACACTTGGCTTGAGGTTACGCATACTTAAGCAAAGTCTGTCAAGGTCAATCCTTGTGTCGTGTCAGATTCATCCCCATGTCGCGTAAGCCCAAACCTAAGTCTACATTTCGCGTCCATATAAGTTCTGCGTCCGCGTCATTCATGTGTTTAAAGCCCATTTGAAAACGCATATTGCATTACAAACGACAAATTTCTTTGAGCAAGTTTTAAACAACTTTTTGCAAAACCTATGTGTTTCCTCATTCGAGGTCCATGATACGTGCATTTTATATAGTCTTTTTAGCCTATTTTATGCACGTATTTCTATGCTTTTATCATGGTTTTATGCTACGAAATGCCCCGAATATGCTACTTTGGTGTATTTTGTCTTAATTGCAGGAATGGACCAATAAGTAGTAGATTCAAGCCTAAAACATGTCCCTACGCATGCATTTAGGAGATGAGTTGAGTCGGAGCTTGGAAAGTACTATTTTGAGATGCGCATTGGAGTAAGGAAGTTAGGCGAGCCAAGAGAGTGCTTCAATTTGCTAGTTCCTGCTTGTAAGAGCCATATCTCGAGTTCTACAACAGCTATTAAGGTGATTCCAGTTGGAGGTGAAAGCTTATCTTCTTAGCTTTCCAACGCCACCAACCACGCCCTATTTGCCCAAGTAACGAAGAAATGGCAGCCGTTTGAAGTTCAGTGCGCGAAGCAGGAATTACGCGCTGAGAACTGCTCGATCGAGAACTATTTCTATTCGATCGAGAGCCCATTTGCTCGATCGAGAGACACTTCTTCTCGATCGAGTGGTTTAGGATGAATAAGTACTCGATCGACTATTTGTCCTTTCGATCGACCAGTTCCTTTTATGCCTTTGCTCGATCGAGTGATTTAGTTACTCGATCGAGTGGACTTTGCTACTGGTGGGCTTTTAGTCTAATTCCGTCATTAGGTTTAATTATACTCCTATTTTCTTATAAATAGGAGTTAGGATGTCATTAGTTATCATGCAGGGATCAATATACGTTACTTTCTTTGTCACTTTCCCCTGTTACTTTTGTTCTTTCATTTAGGATCATTTATATCGTAATTTCTTCCCTCTTTTCTCTCTTTTTATTTAATGTTTATTATTCCCCCTCCCTCTTTATTTATTGTTCTTATTAATTTCATGTCTAGCTAAATCCCCTAGTATGTTAGGATTAGGGAAGCCGTGGTAGCAATGTTTTAACTGACTTATATAGATTAGTCTTGCGATAGGAATTGTATTAGGCAATTTAATTGTTATCCGGTCGAATGAATGCATGCAGGAGACCATAAATTTAGTTAACCCCGACCTAGATCGAAAGATTGGAAGGGAAGGCTTGCTTAATTACAATAGGGTATTGCAGTGAGGGCGAAAGTTAAGCTGTTTACGCTCTAGGGCGGTTTAAGGACCGAAAGGTGACGACCATAGCTCTTCTTATCAATAGTCTAATCGCCTTAGTATTACCGATAGTATAAGATCTGATAGCTGCCACGGTAGACCGACTCCTAGCATACTTCCTTTCTCTTATTTTTAATCTCCTTTATTCCCTTCTCTTGCCTTTAGTTTCAGTAGTTTAGTTAGTTCACAATCAATTCAAAACCCCATTTCGTGACACACCGATGGACCGAATTAGACAGATAAATAGCAACTTAGCCTCCCTGTGGAGATCGACCCTACTTACCGCTGACTTCTGTTAGTAGTAACTTAGGTATTTTATTTTTGGTGTAGAACGACCGCATCAAATTTTGGCGCCGTTGCCGGGGAGGCAATCTATTTATTTATTTGTTTAAATTTTATCTGTTTTTAGCCTCAGGGGATTTTTTCCCTTGAGGCCGTTTTAATCTTTTTCCTTGAGTGCTGTTTTGATAGGCCTTACAGGTACTACCTAGACAGTTCTAGGTGAAAGACAGTCAAAGGGAAGGCTTGAGTACCTTTGACCCATCACCGATGTCCCATTATATGGAACAGTCGGTGATCTGCTACGGGAGATGTGGTTCTGCTGAGCACAATGCAGCTGTAGTTGTGCCACCACATCCACCCTATCAATGGCCGCCGCAACAAGATCCTCCTGATATGCAAGAAGAAGAGATTGCGGAGCTGAAATCCTTATTGCAGACACTTGCATCTCAATTGCAAGATCGTGACCGAGAGAGGCAAGATCATGATAGACGCACTTCTTCGCGACTTGAAAAGCTCGAAACTGACATTGCTCAGTTAGCAGCTGAGATACAAGAAGAAGAGGTTGCAGAACTGAGGTCTTTAATGGAGATACTTGCGTCTCAAATACAGAATTATGATCGGGTGAGGCAAGAGAGTGATAGACGTGCGGATGCTCAAATCATTGAGCTGGAGTCTAAAATTGCTCAGTTAACAGCTGAGTCGGATAATTGGCAACCGAGAAGAGGTATACCTTCCGAGAACGGTTTTTCCCATGAAAAAACCGTGTTGCCCAATGCCGAGGATGACTTTTATGACTCGGACGACGAGTTTCTATCATATTTCACTGCCCCACACGAGGATTTCAACAGACAGACAGGGAGGAATCACTCGATCGAGTGACTAATATTGGTCGATCGAGTGAATTTCGAAAGACAGATCCTCGATCGAGTAATATCCCTTCTCGATCGAGTGACATGCGGGAGGATAGTTCTCGATCGAGTGATGTTGTTACTCGATCGAGTGAGATGCGGGAGGAAGTTGGTCGATCGAGTGATTATTCGCTCGATCGATCGAAATGGCCATTGGGAGCTTTGGTTCGTCATTTTGGTTTGATTTGGATGACGAGTCTGACGATGATGAAGGTTACGGTAAACCTCCCTATTCACGGCCGAGTCGGATACACTTGAAGGCTGCGATTTACGGGATGGATTCCACCGAGGAGGTTGATGAAGAAGCGATTGAGACGGTAATTGCTCCTAGCACGGAAGAGGTAATAAGCTCTTTTACCTATGATTCCGTCATTGAGAGCGACCGATCTGAGGTAGTAAACGATAATTTTATTATTGTTTGTTCTAATAGTATTTTGCCTCGTTTGACTCATACTGTTTCTTTTAAAGTTATACCTCCTCTCATATGGTCGATTAATTTAAAGAATTTTCACCGTCCTTATCATCTCAAAACTGTTAATCTGAATCGGAACCCCCATATATTGACAATTGCTCCCGCGCTCCTTTATTTTGTGGATAAATTTAGGAGCTCACATAGGAAATTTGTTAGACTTAAATGTTTACATATTTTTATTTCCTATTTCTGTATCCCACTTTGGTGCTACTTACTCTTTTGTGTAGCACATGCGCAGCTTTTTGACAGGTTGCTGCGCGCTTTGAGCTGTTTTGATTGTGACTAATTTGAGTGGCTCGAAGAAAAAGAAGGTCGAGCTGGGACCTGACTGAAGCTAGCGCTAACCGGGAGGCAACCCGGAGATTTTATTTTGCATTTTATTTAATTTCAGTTGTAATAAATGGTTTTATACCATAGACTATCTCAGTGTGCTTGTTTTTGTCAGTTGCGGGCTGTTTTTTTCATTGCATTATGCAGGAATACGCTGCGGATCACTCGATCGAGTACTTTTTGTACTCGATCGAGCACTTGTGCTGCCAAATCCTCTCGATCGAGCTAATATCTACTCGATCGAGTACCTGCAAAGTAAGAAACCACTCGATCGACCTAGTTTCTTTTCGATCGAGCTGTTCTTGGATGCCCACTCACTCGATCGACCACTGTTGGACGGATATCGAGTGTTTTTGACTTGGATTAGCTTCCTGAGACGGTTTTCCAGGCCCTTAGCAACCTCCCATTTCATGGTCGGTTTGGGGAGGTCCCCTTATTCGCGCATTTTGTGAGTTTTTCCGCTTTCACTCTCTTTCGCCTTCATTTTGCATTTCCTTTCCATGTTTTGGTACAATGGGGGCATTGTACGGTTTGGTTTGGGGAGGTTATGCATCCATATCTGTGTCTGCATATTGTTTTTATTTGCATTTCTGTTATCACGTTTAATTTTCTGTTTGCATTGTTATCTATTTCATAAAAATTTAAAATTCAATAAAAATTTGAAAAATTGTTGAAAATTTCAAAAATTTCACGTTTAATTTAGCATATAGGTTGAGTCGGAACGGTAGATTTCCGTGATGAAATTCGCAAATTTGTCTTTTTGCTTAAGCCTTGCATTAAACTGTTATCTTTTAGCTTTGTCTTATTGCATATCTACGAGTTAATGTTTAATTTAGCTGAACATATAGACTTGACCTGAGATTTTGGCAACCTACTTAGAAATTCTAAAGATTAGAGCCTTATAAACTGGTGTCATTTGTGACCGGTTTCATGTAGGATTGTGAGTAGTTACTCCTTGCATAACATGTATCATCAAATTGCACATATATGAAATTCAATTGATTTTTGCCGTCATACATTCGGGTTAGTGGTTGGTGTCACATGCAGGGAGGTGCTTACATTTCCCTTTCCTTTCATTTTTACCCATAAACTCCACATTAGCCAAATTTGCCTGTTGACCTTTAGCTACATTCCAAATTTAGCCTGCCTTGTCAAGCTAGTTTAGATTGTTTCTGCGGTATATTGTCTATTGTATCGAGTTTGGCTCGTATTCTGTTGATTTGGAGTCGGTAGAAAGAAGGACGGAGGTTGATGAAAAGAGAAAAAAGAACGTGAAAAGAAAAAAAAAAAAAGAAAAAAAATCAAAAAAAATGATGTGAAAGAAAGAAGAAACCGAAAGAAAAATAAAGAAAGAAAAGAAAAAAAAGGATTTCGAAAAAAAGATGTTGTTTGGTTGTTGACGGTTTCTGCTCCTATGTTTTATTTATATCATTTGAGGAGTGTTTCTAGTTCGGTTTGGTGAGTTTTGTGCCAAATGAAGGGCATGTATTCATTCTTAATTGAGTTGGAAATGGATATGTCTCATATGGTTTTGTTTAGGTACTAGCTTGATCACCTATACCTCCACATTCCCATAAATGTTTTGCCTTTTCTTACCCATTGCCTCACTTTACCATATTTTTGTAAGCCCTCGGCTGTGACAGGACCTTGTTTGGTTGGAATGTGTGTACGGTAGCTAGAATTGTCTATCATATTAGTTGCATGCATGTTTATGTGGGTCGTAGTCTAGGTGAGCGACTATTTTTCTTTCTCTCTTACATATATATGCTTACCCTTGCTTCATGAGAGAAGAGTGACCCGTGAGAGTCCATTGTTAAAGGTCTTACAAGGTCGACGGTTCAGCTTTATTATAAACATCTTACAACTCGTTTGCATCTGACTGTTTAGCTATAAGTGTTAGTTTGCTTGCATTAAATTGGCTTAAGTGGGCATTTGTAGCTAGCTCTGAGTTATCTTTTTCCGTTCCTTTTGTTGCATTTTAGTTTACTCGAGGACGAGTAAAGGTTTGGTTTGGGGAGATTTGATACGTGCATTTTATATAGTCTTTTTAGCCTATTTTATGCACGTATTTCTATGCTTTTATCATGGTTTTATGCTACGAAATGCCCCGAATATGCTACTTTGGTGTATTTTGTCTTAATTGCAGGAATGGACCAATAAGTAGTAGATTCAAGCCTAAAACATGTCCCTACGCATGCATTTAGGAGATGAGTTGAGTCGGAGCTTGGAAAGTACTATTTTGAGATGCGCATTGGAGTAAGGAAGTTAGGCGAGCCAAGAGAGTGCTTCAATTTGCTAGTTCCTGCTTGTAAGAGCCATATCTCGAGTTCTACAACAGCTATTAAGGTGATTCCAGTTGGAGGTGAAAGCTTATCTTCTTAGCTTTCCAACGCCACCAACCACGCCCTATTTGCCCAAGTAACGAAGAAATGGCAGCCGTTTGAAGTTCAGTGCGCGAAGCAGGAATTACGCGCTGAGAACTGCTCGATCGAGAACTATTTCTATTCGATCGAGAGCCCATTTGCTCGATCGAGAGACACTTCTTCTCGATCGAGTGGTTTAGGATGAATAAGTACTCGATCGACTATTTGTCCTTTCGATCGACCAGTTCCTTTTATGCCTTTGCTCGATCGAGTGATTTAGTTACTCGATCGAGTGGACTTTGCTACGGGCTGGGCTTTTTAGTCTAATTCCGTCATTAGGTTTAATTATACTCCTATTTTCTTATAAATAGGAGTTAGGATGTCATTAGTTATCATGCAGGGATCAATATACGTTACTTTCTTCTGTCACTTTCCCTGTTACTTTTGTTCTTTCATTTCCGGATCATTTATATCAGTAATTTCTTCCCTCTTTTCTCTCTTTTTATTTAATGTTTATTATTCCCCCTCCCTCTTTATTTATTGTTCTTATTAATTTCATGTCTAGCTAAATCCCCTAGTATGTTAGGATTAGGGAAGCCGTGGTAGCAATGTTTTAACTGACTTATATAGATTAGTCTTGCGATAGGAATTGTATTAGGCAATTTAATTGTTATCCGGTCGAATGAATGCATGCAGGAGACCATAAATTTAGTTAACCCCGACCTAGATCGAAAGATTGGAAGGGAAGGCTTGCTTAATTACAATAGGGTATTGCAGTGAGGGCGAAAGTTAAGCTGTTTACGCTCTAGGGCGGTTTAAGGACCGAAAGGTGACGACCATAGCTCTTCTTATCAATAGTCTAATCGCCTTAGTATTACCGATAGTATAAGATCTGATAGCTGCCACGGTAGACCGACTCCTAGCATACTTCCTTTCTCTTATTTTTAATCTCCTTTATTCCCTTCTCTTGCCTTTAGTTTCAGTAGTTTAGTTAGTTCACAATCAATTCAAAACCCCCATTTCTGTGACACCCTGACAGACCGAATTAGACAGATAAATAGCAACTTAGCCTCCCTGTGGAGATCGACCCTACTTACCGCTGACTTCTGTTAGTAGTAACTTAGGTATTTTATTTTTGGTACAAAACGACAGTATCAGTCCATGTGATAATTGCTTGCGTGCATATGTGTTTATGTGCTATTTTTTCCTATTAGATCACACTCTTGTATGGCTACTAACCATGCAGGTAAGTATAAGAAGCAGTGCTCGCTCCAACTGGGGCTTCGCTCAAGTCTTCATTCTTTCCAGTGTAGCAGTATTTTACAGTATTGCTCAAATCGTTATATCCAGCGCAACAGTATTTTGCAGTATTGCTCAAATCGTTATATCCAGCGCAGCAGTATTTTGCAGTATTGCTCACTCAAGATTTCTCCCATGACGATCAAGATGTTCCTAGTCGCCAATATATATGTTCTCTGCGGCGGCATTTTGCAGCAGTGATGCTCAAGGTTTCTTCCATGACGATCAAGATGTTCCTAATCATCAATATATTCCCCAACGAGAGTTCGCTTGAGACTGACGCAAGCAGATTCCCCAGCAGTTTCTACCGACGTCCTGCTACCCTCAATATTATTGTTTCATCACGGAGTTCAGCACATGTGTCGTTCTTCAGAAGTTCCCAAACCAGCGCCTCCTTCCTTAGGTTCGTAAACCCAAAGTTAGGATTCATACCCTTAGATTCTTAGATCCCAAAATAGCTTCCTTTAAGTTCGTAAACCTGAAAGATCTCATACCAAATGTCCTTAGGTTCATAAACCCATAAATCATTTTGAAGTTCCCATACCATAGAAAGCTTGGATTCATGTGTCCGAAACCAAAATTAATATCCCAATAGCTCCTAAACTAACCCTTAGGATCCCATCTCCTTTTAGGTTCATAAACAAGTCTCTTATGTTCATAAACCCTTAGGATCCCATCTCCTTTTAGGTTTATAAGCCAGTCTTTTAGGTTCATACACCCCAACTTCCCTAGAGTTCATATACTTCTACCCTTAGGATCATAATCCTTTAAGATCACACTCCCTTAGAGTTACTACACCCAAACCTTGGTTACCCTTAGGTTGAACATATATTTGACCTCCTTCTCGTTGTTCCTTTAGGGCCCCACACCCTAGCACAATCCTTACATATCTTTTAAGTCTTAACCTTAGCTCTTACGCAACTCCGGAAATGTCTCGAGAAAGAAGTCTCAGGTATGGTTTCTTCTTAGGGCTGGCGAGCTTCCTTATGTAGTCTAATGGACTTTAAACGACCCTCCCCGATAGTCGACAGACTTTAAAATGTTCCCGATGACAATCCTTGGTTCAGTCCCTTTGAGCCGCCTTGCGTCGCCATAGTCGTCAGGTTTTAATCTTCGATTGACCTGATGGCTATACTTTGACTTTTGCCTTGTCCAAGCCTCAGTCAAAGTGGGGGATCTGTAGATACCTCATTTATGCACCTCCCGCCAAACACCCAGTGATGATTGGGCCGCATGTTTAGCATATGTCGCGATTTTATGACGTTTTGTAAATAGGTTAATAAACGGTAACTCATACACTCTTGTCTACCTCATGGTCGTCATCTAGGGGTCATTACGGTCGTTTTGGCAGTAATTAGAGTTCATTTGGTGTCCGGGTCAAAAACCGTCTTCATTTCCTAAAACCGTCAAATCCCGAATCAAAAAGCAATGTACTTGTCTACCTAAGGTTAGGATGTCATAAAATGTTATGGGTATATCTCATTTTGAGTCCCATGTCACTTCTTTGGGCTAAACTTAAAGTTTACATTACAAAATGTGCATTTCATTTAGTTAAAATGACAACCTGACCTTTAGGCCCGTTTTACAAGGTGATAACGATTTTTTGGGTAAGGCCTATTTCCCAGAAAGTTCGAGATCTTTTTCTTAGCTTTCCAACGCCACAAAAATGGCCTTAATCCGAGCCTTGTAGAGAATGTTATGCCTAAAATATGACAGACTGTCAAACGCGTTTTCTACGCGCAGTAGGATCCTACCCGAGAAAGAACGCAGGAAGCACTGCGCCTCTTTTAAGGGACGCAGCTGTTAGTCTCAATTAATATCATTAGTATACATATTCATATATTAATTAATTTATTTGGTCATAAAATAAATACATGATCTTATGCATGCAAACTTAATAAAAAGAGATGGAAAAATCGATTTCTCACCATCTTATTTTCGGCCATTTGGGCACCAACAAGATCTCCTACTTGTTAGTTCTCGAGCTTTCCAACAATGGATGAACAAGGTTCAAATTAGAACCTCTCCCAAAAGCTTATGCCCAAGGAACACCCTTAATGACTAATATTATTATGAGCTAGTAATAATACTAATCTTACTTCAAATTTGGACACAAAATATTGATTTTGTTCTCTTGTATTTCGGTCAAGAGAAGAGGATTTTGTGAGGTTTTATTTCTCTAAGATTTTTCACAAAAGGTAGAGAGTAAATTATTTTCTTACACTAGAAAAATAATATGATGAAGTAGTGAATGAATAATGGAGAAATCCATTTTATTTCTCATGATGGAAAACCGGTGGGGGGGGGGGGTCTATTTGGGGAGTCAATGCATGGTCTTGTTCTTCTCAAGATGAGACTAGGCATGCAAGGCTAGAAGTAGGGTTGTTATCATTGTGTTTCCATTTAAATATAAACAATACAATATAAATTCTATCCTCCCACCCTTATTTTCTGTACATGCATAAAATGGAGAATCCATTTTATTTTGTCATTTGTCAATTTTGTCATGTGTCACATGTTACATGACATATAACACTATAATGTATTTTTAACATATTAAAAATCAACATATTAATAAAATATGTCACATACAAAATTAACTAGTAATTCTTAATTACATGTACCAAAATGGTTTATCAAATTATAAATTACACCGTCTTGTATTTATAATAAATTATTCATTCAATAAATTTCAATTATTTCGTAAACAATAATTTATTCTAAGTAATAAAACAATTCGATTACTTAGACCGTATCTAATTTAATCGAATTACAATAAGACACGTTAACTTTACTCACAAAATCATCCGTCAATTTTAAGCAATTTAAATAACTCGTATCGGCATACGATTAATTAAATAATCAATTAAGAGTATTTCCCTATAGGTATGACCTAAGGGGATCAACTGATCACCACCGTCGCACGACAGTAATGTCAAACTCTAGTCAGCCAATCATTACCGATATGTATGGACCAGTTGACTGTAAAATATTACTTTCCCTCTTGTATTCTTAAACATGAGATTTAAACATGTGATCATCATGATCGACAATTGTGATCGCATTATTGTCGGAGGACACTTATTCCAACAATCTCCCACTTGTCCTCGACAAGTGTGCGTCACCAATTATCTTGTCCTATTACTATCTCCCACGCAATACAAGGTGTCTTGAAGGTCGTACTTGTAAGTGATCATATCGAGAGTGGTTTCCTCGATCTGGAGAATAACTGATTTGACCGGAATTATCTACCATAGATACCTTCCGAGCGTGGCCACGCATTTCCAGTTCATTACTCCTCGAGTGGCCCTGAGATATTGTTTTAACCCTGGAAAGGGGGTGGACAATTCCTATCGCAATATTCCCTTCGACTAGCCATAGCCATCATAACCCAAAATATGCCCATTTGACCCCATTTACGAAGGTCGTAGTAACATAAATCAAAGTTAATCTGAAACCGTGCCACCTTAGGGGAACAGTCTTTAGTCAAAAGAATCGACTCATTAGAATACTATAGTAGCTCTTGCCACGACCAGGCTTTATAAATTTGGCAGAACTCTATAAGCGGTCATTAGGCCCGACAAAGTGTTCCTAACAGTCTGCCTATGTGATCGACTAGTCATCTCATATGACTCTATGGCACTTGAACTTGCCATCAATCGCATCACACTCTAGTCACTACGAGACGTCACCTCATACAAGTGACTATGGGCAAATACCATGTTAATCCGAGTTCACTTTAACGGGGTTCAATATTGTCTCTACAACCCGTTTGGATGTAACAAAGTATAAAAGGAGTTTTTAGATTTAAAAACTCGAACGACTAATGTGATTATCATATATGAATAGTCAATACCTGATTACTACTTCATATTTTTATAATCCATTTTCATCTTCTATGTAGTTGTTCATCTCAATGCAATTGAAATGACATATGACATGACTCATCATGTTAAGCCTATGAGAAGGCTTTGGTTAGTAGGTTTTATCAACTTCTTGTACCTTACTCAACCTTACTACATACTCGTTTTCCTTTGTAATGTATACATTTGCATTACAAAACTTTCTGAGTACGTGTCTAGATCCAATCTAGACATAAGCTCTCTAGCCTTAGAATAGCTCCCACTGTTTTCACAGTGTACGGGATCCATCCTCTTGCACATCTCATGACTGCAAGTGTACCCAATTTCCGTTGTAAGCATCTCTCATTGTTCTTTATTGCCTAGAACAATTATAGCAAATCCACTTCTTAAATAACATAGCCACAATGGTTCCTTAAACATCTTTAGGTGTTTTGAATACGATTTTTGTCCGAAACCTTATGCAATCTCAACAGTCATTAGTGTAAGCCCTTACACAAATTTGTGAATTGCATCAAAAACACTTAACTTAGCATCTTTAATGCTTCTTCAAGCACTTAAGAATAATATATATGGCTATTTGGTAACTATTACTTAAATTAGATTTTGAAACAATTCATCATACTCAAAGCATATGAAGTGTTATACATCATTACTTATTTAATTGATCTGGTAGCGGAAGCAAATGGAATCAATCAAATATGTTCAACTCGATTGAACTAGTCTTGAATCTTATCAATATAATAACTCTTATATGATGCTAACATCATATATATTTATCTCCATAAATCCAGATATTATAGATGTATTATATTTCTCCAAGTCTTAAATCATTCCCAATGATCAATATGTCATCCACATATTAGACTAATTAAAATTACCGTAACTCCCACTAAACTCCATCTATAAACACAACTTCTCGACTTCTCGAGAAAAGTTTTATAACATGATCAAAACATTTATTCCAACTCATTGATGTCCTACTTAATACCCTCTCTTAAGTTTCACATTATCTTAGGATTGCAAGAATCTACAAAACTCAAGATATGTATTGAATACATTCCTTCTAATTGAAGAAGTGGGTTTTAGATTCACTCGCTATATATCTCATAATGAAACACAATCCCTAAGAAGATCCAAATAGACTTAAGCATTTCAACTAGTGCAAAACTCTTTGCCACCAATCAAGCTTTGATATCTAACAATTCACTTGGAATTTATTTCGGATTTTCATGGCCCTAAGCCTTGTATTGAGTTGTGACTTAAACACTCTCTTGTAAGTCATATATTCATTACTTTCCAGAAGTAACTTGAATCAAACAATTTATTTGTAAGTTGTAAGCTCTTTACCCTCTTAAAAGTAACAAGAATTCATCATCTTCAACAAGTGATGAATTTAACCTCCTAGGTTTCGAAAAAACAACGTCATGTAGCCAAGAAAAACCAGTTTCTTGCGACATACAAATTCTTTTGTGGCACTTGAATAATTTCTCCCACTCTGTCTTCTAGAAATAAACTTGTATTCTAGAAAGACAACTTCACGAGCCACAAACTCGTTGTACTCGTGATTATAGTAAGGAAAAATGAGCATTTGTTTCTTGTGAAAACTTACAAGCATGGTACCCTACCATTTCATATCTCATATGAATTGTTTTAGATTTAGTGGAAAAATAATTTAGATAATATGATAAAATCCCCAAAAGGATCAAGTAACTCAAAGTAACTTGATTAAAGTCCAAACCATATCGAATAGTGTTTGTTTTCTTTATCCAACCACACATTATCCTATAATGTGTGCTAAGAGAGATTAACTTGTGATACTATATCACATTTCATTTGGTTTATATCAAAGTCTTCACTTTGATAATCCCATTACGACTAGATCGTGATTCATGGAACTCTTTGAACTTCTTCAAAGATTTCTCTATTTACCTTATTAAGTGAACACATTAGTGTCAACTTAAATCGTTAGTAAAAGAAAATGATCAACCTATTTTGGATCAATGATTTACAACCTCGATCTCCTTTTCAACCAAGAAGCACGAGACATCTTGCTTTGAATATAAGATATACATATACCATGAGATTAACAATCTAATGGTTCCAAGAATACTCGATAACTCTTTGCGTTCATCATTCCAGAATTTAAGGTTTAATCTTGGGTTACCAATTTGAGTTTTGCATCATCTACATGATGTATCATTCTAGTTTGGTTTAGAATATATTCACCTTGATAATGGGCTAGCCATACATCAAATCGTGGTGTATAGGGTCACAAAAGTGAAACCTCTTTTGTATCTTAGCAAGATTATATTCTTATTCAGAGTTTATGCACTTAATAGTCATAATTAAGGTACAACTATAAACCCAAAACTAGATTGATTACACAATGACTCTATCTCTCGACATTATTTGATGCTAGTCGTCATATCATAATTATCTTTATGTATCGAATACAATGATGAAAACCACCACCGGTTTCTAATATTGACGAAGTAGTACTAGCAAAATTTATGTTAATCAAATAAACATTTAAAAAAGAAGGTCCCATTAAATGTCCCACAACTAACTTGCTGATACTTCAATAATTTGGGGTAGTTTCCTTTCTAGCGTCCAACAATTAAGACAATGGAAACTTTATCGGTCGGGATTGATAGGTTTAGTATTGTTATTCTCAATAACTTTACTTTTACCATTACCCTGTATCAATTCCATTCTAATTTTACTTCTTAGAACCTCGTCCTTTTCTTAACGGTTTAAGAGAATGCTCCCACTCATTTCAATGAGTCTTTGCTAACAGAAGCAAAATTGAAATTCATGAAGACTACTCTTCAATTTATTCGTTTAGTCTTAAAACTTTTATTGAAGTGGTTGCGGTATTTTGGTCAATTACGATTTCTAACAAATCTAGTCACCAAAATGATTTAACGTTTCAAAGTACTTAACTCAATTAATCACATGAGAAACAATTCATTGTAAGTAGATATGTTAGTCAAAAATCAAAAACCCTTTTGATCACGAATAACTTTCATCTATACTCTTCATAAGAGATCCTTCCAATGGATAACACGAGTTTTTAGAAGAAAATTCATATTTGTCTTTAGTTACGATGTTTTAATGGAGATTTGAATCGAAATGATATCGTATATAAATTGTGGTGAAGAAAGCGAACGATGCGACAACGCAATGATGAAAACTAACATTTATCGTTATAATAATACTTGTAAACAAGTAAAACAATTACATAGTGACCTCTACCCAACTATGATAAATGATTCCAAGATCCAAATTCATATTAACTTGGGCACGCTTTGGCGATACAACCCTTATCAATATAAGTCGGTGGATTAACTCTTCAATCTATTCTACTTTTAGAACTCTTGGTCGATAAAATTATATTAATATTTATCTTTAGCCCAAAACACATCCGGCTATGGTCAAGAATACTTTTGTTGAGTTCAACCCAAATTTCGAATAAATGTGTCCATGATCCAAATTCACATTAACTTGGGCACGCTTTGGGGATACAACCCTCATCAACATGAATTCGGTGGATAGACATTTATCACCCACTTCCCCTACGTAACAAGGTTTGTACCCCGGTTTGGCCGAGCGCACTCCCTCACGAAATAGGTTTTCATGGTTTCTACTTTTTGGTAAGGCTAAGTCTCAATTGTTTATTTAGCGAGAGGTCATGTCAATTTATTATCTATCACGTTTTAAGTGAACTAAAGCGGTGAACTACGATAATTGTAATTGACACGGTCGATAAACTCGATTAAATAAAATGCATGTTTAGTTATGGCGATTTAGCGATGCATGCAAACATATAAAGAAAATGCAAAGCATAAAAATAAAATCCTAGTATGGCCTTCCTAAAATAGTAAATCTAATAAACTATTACAAATTTGGAAACCAACTCCTTTGGTCCCTTGAACTTCGGTCTTGGCACGCATCTGGAGGTAACACCGTCTTCATGGAAACTCCGGGAAAATTACAAATAATAAGTAAAATTACATAATTTCCTATTATACATTTGTAATAAAAATAAATCTATTAAATTACAAAACGGTGATATGAGATCACAATAATTACAACCGAATCGATATTCCCATACATTTCGGGTAATACCAATTAAAACTAAGGCCATACTAAGTAAATTACATAATTCAAAAATTCAAAAATTATATAAAAATAAAATATGACAATCATAAATAAAATTCTGCATTATAATATGTATAAACATGCTTAATTTTATGCTAAATCGCCTTTTAAGAGCCAATATCGTATATTTTATCGGTTTTTATGGATTTGCGTGATTTAACTTTAAAATCACAATAATTACATAAATTCATATTTATGTACAAGTTAATTACCCTAACCATCTTAGGACTCAAAACTTAGTCTTCACTAATATTTTGACAATAACTCAACTTGATATCTTAATATTGTTCATTATGGACCAAAAATACAAAAATTATGTTATAAACTTCAAATTAAATTATAAAAATTTCAAATAATTTCAAAATTTGAAAGTTAAACTCATTAAAATTCTGGAAAAATACCATGACACTCATAATATTCAAAACTTAGGTTAAAATTTTCGAAAATTTATCGAGAAAAACAATGTTGCGGTTTATCGGTTTTAACAATTATGACCATTAAAATATGAGAAAATTTATTTTCATCAACTTTTCACTTTTAGATCTGAAATATATGATAAAATGCAACATGTGACGTTTTTCCTTTAGTCATGAGGTATGTTTTAGCATTATAACTAATTATAGTCACTATTTATGTGATGTTTCATCAAAAATTCATAAATCATGCAAAAGGACTTCACTATAGCCAAGAATTTTAAAAACATATTGTAAAATTGCATGTGACAACATACTAAATTTCCATGACCAGATTCGAAATATAACTCATATTAACCTATTTACCCGTTTAAATACAATTTTAACATGAAAATTTACAGGCCATCAGTATGTAATACATGTGAAAACATATCCAAAAACCACTGGAAAATTCGAAGTTTACTTATTTTTCGTCCAAAAATGACATTTTTCTCATAAAAATCATATTTTAATGCCAATAATATATAAAATGAACAATAAAATCCATAAATAAACCAAAATATCCCAAATACATTTTAGGACCAGAAACTTTAACATGCAAGGTGATCCGTGATATATCATAATAAACACAAAATTACAAGTTTTATTTGTTTATAAGATTAACTCGGAAAAACAATAAACCGATTTGCATGCAAACAACCTAAGGCTCGATACCGCTTGTTAGTTTCAATTAATCTCATTAGTATACATATTCATATATTAATTAATTAATTTGGTCATAAAATAAATACATGTTCTTATGCATGCAAACTTAATAAAAAGAGATGGAAAAATCGATTTCTCACCATCTTATTTTCGGCCATTTGGGCACCAACAAGATCACATACTTGTTAGTTCTTGAGCTTTCCAACAATGGATGAACAAGGTTCAAATTAGAACCTCTCCCAAAAGCTTATACCCAAGGAACACCTGATGCGTGCATTTTATATAGGTATTTTATACTTTATTTGCACGCATTTCAATGCATTTTGTGTAGTGTTTAGCTACAAATGTCCCCCGAATTGGCTACTTTGGTTTGTCTTGTATTATTTACAGGTATGAACCGGAAAGGACCATAATCAAGCCTAAAACATGTCCTTATTCATGCATTAGGAGATGAGTTGAGTCGGAGCCTTAAGACTACTATTTTGAGATGCGCAAAGAAGTAAGTTAGCTAGGCGAGCAAAGGAAGAACTTTTAATTGCTAGTGCCTAAGTTGAAGGGCCGTATCTCGAGTTCTACAACTGATTTTCAGGTTATTCCAATTGGAGATGAAATATTGTCCTCTTAGCTTTCCAACACCACTTGAAACGCCCTGTTTGCCCAAGAAACGAAGAAATGACAGCCGTTTGTTCAGTGCGCGAAGCAGAAATTGTGCGCTGGAAAGTACTCGATCGAGTACAATTGTGTTCGATCGACTCCTTTTTCTACTCGATCGAGTAGTTGTATTTTAGGGGTTACTCGATCGAGTGGTTTGAGCTTAATTTTGTTCGATCAAGTGATATAAAGTTACTCGATCGAGTGGTTTTGATGTTACGCGGGATTAATTAACCCGTGTTGGGCTTAATTTCGTGATAGACTTTTGTTTTCCTATTAAAGCTTTCATAATTAGGTTAATAAGGAAGTTTTTTACTCATCTTGGAATGCCACTTACTCTCTTAGTCTCTCCCTTAAACTTTTCATTGTAACTTTTACTCTTGGATCTCTTGGCTTGGATTTTGGTTGTTCTTTACGCCGGAATCGCTTGTGATTGTAATCTCTTTTCTCCTCTTAATCTTAATCTCATTATTTTCTTGCTTTAATCCTTACTTTATTGTCTTAATTATTTTGCCCTAATCTCATTTTATGCTTAATTTCTGTTGTTGCATCATGTCTCTAGTTAGTTTATTCATTATTGTTATTGTTGACATCACTAGCGATATGAGTAGCTAATTTCTTTTATGTTAGGACTAGGGAATCCATGGTAGGACTGTGACGATGTAGCGAATAGACTAGATGGTTTACTTGTGAGAATCTGTACCCATGGCAATATAACTGAATGACCAATTTAGTTGAATGCATGCTTCTAAATTATTTTAATTGGGTTAACTTCGTTTCTGGATCAGAAGATTGGAAAGAACAGACCTTCTATGAACAGTAGACTACCATAATGAGGACGAAAGTTAAGTTAGTGGAAATGTAGGATAGAAAGTGGACCAGAAGGACCTTTCCTGTATCCTTCTCACAGTAGATTGTCTAGGCTATTTGCAGCTGAGTCGATAGACTACCATGGTGAACCAAAATCCTGACGTGTTCTCTCTATTTTGATCATGTTACTTGCATTCTCTGTCTTTTATTGCTTTTTCTTTACTGCTCTTCCCTTAAGCCTTCGTTAGTTTAGAAAACCAAACTAAGACTCCCCAATTGTGACATAGATAGACGAACTACAGATAGATACCTTGCCTCCCTGTGGAGATCGACCCTACTTACTGCTAGCTTCTGTTAGTTGTATTTAGGTATTATTTTTGGTACAGAAACGACCGTATTAAATTTTGGCGCCATTGCCGGGGAGGCAATTGGCCTATTTATCTGTTTATTTTCGTTTGTCTTCCGCCTCAAGGGATTTATTCCTTGAGGCAGTTTTTATCTTTTTCCTTCAGTGTTGTTTTGATAGGTCCTACAGGTCCTACCTAGACAGGATTCTAGGAGAAAGATCGTCAAAGGGAAGGCTTGAGTACCTTTGACCCTTATACCAAGATGTCTAGTGTCTCCCGAATTATAGCACAGTTTGAAGCTCAGAATGCCGGATCTGGCAACCTGGAGAGTAGACAGTCTTTGAGTGGTTCACCTCAGCTCCACACTACGGTGCAATAGGTGGTCCACTATAAGAGATGCGGTACTACAGGGCACGAAGCTGTCGTTTGTCCAGCAGATAATGATGTAGTCTATGCGTTCAGGCGGCATAGACGGGCTAGCCATTCTTCTTCACATGTGCCGCCACATCCATTTGAGCAAAGAGGCTATCAAGAGCCCCCATTTGTTTGGCCGCCGCCGCAACAAAGTCCTCCTAATAGGCAGAAGGAAGAAATTGATGAGTTGACATCTGTAGTGAAGGCACTTGCGCTTCAGATGCAAGAAGTTGTGCAAGCAAAAGACGACATTATCAACTCACTTAAAGCTCAGCTGGCTCAAGTATTGCCCGAGCAAACCTCTAAGCAACCTGAAACGGTATATGCTATTCGCACCTGGATCGACACTCCCTATGAAGGACCGGTTCTCCCTATTGATGCTGAAAATGATGGCATAGATGCTGAAGATACTATTCAAGAGGATATTGTCTCGCCTACCCATGCTCAATCACTTGATCGAGAGCCTTATTTTGCTCGATCGAGTGAAATTACCGAGGAAGTACTCGATCGAGAGGGTGAAAGCTCTCGATCGAGCAATGAGGAAAATCAAGTCCTCGATCGAGTGACACAAGTTGCTCGATCGAGTATAAATGCTGAAAAAATACTTCGATCGGGCTACATAAGTGCTCGATCGAGTAATTTTTTGGCTGATATCAATGAATGGTCGTCTAAATTTATTTCAGACGATATTTCTGCAATTAAAGCTAATTCCTTTGTTACTTCTTCTGCAGGTACTGATGGGTTGACGGACCCAGGAGGTGGGCATCATAGGTTAACTTTGGAGACTGGAACGGTGTGGATTGATGACCCAGGCGGAGGAATGGACGAGGCTAGGCCGTACAAGAAGAAAGCGCGCAAAAGGGCAAAAAGTGGAGGCCAATACACTGCGATAAGTTGTTGTTCTTCTTTTGCTCGGATGGTATGGAGGCCTAAAGTCAAGCTGAAGGATGCTAAGGGAACCTCATTCAGTCAACAACCTTGTTGTGGGCCCTTAATTTCTGTCGGTGGATGATAAGAAGAAGGTCGAGCTGGGACCTATCTGAAACTAGCGCTACCGGGAGGCAGCCCGGAATTTTAGAACTTTTTATTTATTTTGAACACTTTATTTAGTTTTGTTGTGTGCCTTAATAATTAGCCTATTTGGATATTGACTGTAAACAATTTAGCCTTCTTTGCTTTGGCAGTCCTTTTGTGCGGTGCCTATTTGCGAATTTGCAGGTACTCTTGCATTCTGTTCGCAACTTAGCTGCTCTGAAGCCGCTAGCTGTGACCTCCCATGTTGTTGGTTGGTTTGGGGAGGTCCCTTCTTCGGGTTATCTTGTAAGTTTTCCGCATCTACACTCTCTCTCCTTTTTAGTTTGCATTTCCTTTCCCTGTTTTGGGTACAATGAGGGCATTGTACGGTTTGGTTTGGGGAGGTTATGCATCCATATCTGTGTCTGCATGTTGTTTTTATTGCATTTCTGTTATCACATTTAATTTTTGTATGCATTGCTTGTTTATTTCCATAAAAATCAAAATCCCATAAAAATTAATTCAAAAAATTCAAAAAATTTAAAAATATTCACATTTCATTTTGTATATAGGTTGAGTCGGAATGGTAGATTTCCGTGATGAAATTTCACTTTAACTTGTCATTTTTTACTTAAGCCTTGCATCTAATTGATAGTTATTAGCTGAGTTTTGCGCATATCTACGAGTTTTTGTTCAAATTTAGCTGACTGTGTAGACTTGATCTGATAAATTGGCAACCTACTCTATAAATTATGAGTTTTAGAGCCTTATAACTGGTGACATTCATGACCGGTTTACATAGGAATTGAGAGTAGTACTCCTTGCATAGCATGTTTATCAACTTTGCACATTTATGACATTCGATTTCTTGTCAAATGCATACATTCGGGTTTGTGGTCGGTGTCACATGCAGGGAGGTGCTTGCAAATTTCCTTTTTCTTATATTTTTCACCCATTTAGCACCACTTAAGCCAAATCTTGCCTTTTTGACCCATTAGCTACATCCAAAACTGAGCCTGCCTAGTCAAGCTAGTCTAGTATGTCTTTTGTGGTATGCTTTTTCCGTCTGCAGTTTGGCCCGTATCATTTTGATTGGAGTTGGTGTAAATAAAGGAAGGAGAAAAGAAGAAGAAAAAAAAAAGAAATTTACGTGAAAAAAAAAATGAAAAAAAATCAGTGAAAATCACGTATACAGGAAGAACCAGGGAAGAATGAAAAGTTTGGAAAATTTTTGAGATGGTTTGATTTTTGAGTCCGTCTGTGCCTATTTCTATATTGTGACGGTCTCACTCCTCCGTCTTATTCTTGCATTTTTTTGAGGAGATAGTATATTTGGTTAGTGAGTTATGTGCCATGAAGGGCACTTGTACTTTATTTTACAGTCAGTGGAGATTCGGATGGTCTTATATGGCCTTGTTTAGGAACTAGCTTGACGCTTTACCTTCACATTTCTATAGTTTAATTTGCCTTTTCTCACCTGAACCTCACTTTCCCATATCATTTATAAGCCCTCGGCTGTGACTGACATTGTTGGTTGGAAATATATGTATAGTACTTGAATCGTCTATCATTTATGTTGCATGCATGTTATGTAGGTTGCAGTTTAGGTGAGTGACTGCATTCTCTTTCGCTCTTACATACATATTCACCCCTTGCTTCATGAGAGAAGAGTGACCCGTAAGAGTCCGATTTTGTCGGTCTTGTAAGGTCGATAGATCAGCTTTATTTATGGACATCTTATAACTCGTTTGCGTATTGACTGGTGTAGCTGTGACTGTTAATTTTTGACTGCATTAATTTGGTTCAAGTAGACAGGTTATAACTAGCTCTGAGTTTTCTTTTTCCGTTCCATTAGTTTTGCATATAGTTTGCTTGGGGACAAGCAAAGGTTTGGTTTGGGGAGATTTGATGCGTGCATTTTATATAGGTATTTTGTACTTTATTTGCACGCATTTCAATGCATTTTGTGTAGTGTTTAGCTACAAATGTCCCCCGAATTGGCTACTTTGGTTTGTCTTGTATTATTTACAGGTATGAACCGGAAAGGAGCAAAATCAAGCCTAAAACATGTCCTTATTCATGCATTAGGAGATGAGTTGAGTCGGAGCCTTAAGACTACTATTTTGAGATGCGCAAAGAAGTAAGTTAGCTAGGCGAGCAAAGGAAGAACTTCAAATTGCTAGCGCCTACTTTGAAGCGCCTTATCTCCAGTTCTACAACGGATTTTCAGGTTATTCCAATTGGTGATGAAAGCTTGTCCTCTTAGCTTTCCAACTCCACCGGAAACGCCATATTTGCCCAACTAACGAAGAAATGGCAGCCATTTGAAGTTCAGTGCGCGAAGCAAGAATTGTGCGCTGGAAAGTACTCGATCGAGTACAATTGTGTTCGATCGACTCCTTTTTCTACTCGATCGAGTAATTGTATTTTAGGGGTTACTCGATCGAGTATATTTTCTACTCGATCGAGTGGTTTAAAAATAATTTTGTTCGATCGAGTGATATAAAGTTATTCGATCGAGTGGTTTTGATGTTACGCGGGATTAATTAACCCGTGTTGGGCTTAATTTCGTGATAGACTTTTGTTTTCCTATTTAAGCTTTCATAATTAGGTTAATAAGGACATTTTTTACTCATCTTGGAACGCCACTTACTCTCTTAATCTCTCCCTTAAACTTTCCACTGTAACTTTTACTCTTGGATCTCTTGGCTTGGATTTTGGTTGTTCTTTACGCCGGAATCGCTTGTGATTGTAATCTCTTTTCTCCTCTTAATCTTAATCTCATTACTTTCTTGCTTTAATCCTTGCTTTATTGTCTTAATTATTTTGCCCTAATCTCAGTTTATGCTTAATTTCTGTTGTTGCATCATGTCTCTAGTTAGTTTATTCATTATTGTTATTGTTGACATTACTAGCGATATGAGTAGCTAATTTCTTTTATGTTAGGACTAGGGAATCCATGGTAGGACTGTGACGATGTAGAGAATAGACTAGATGGTTTACTTGTGAGAATCTGTACCCATGACAATATAACTGTATCACCAATTTAGTTGAATGCATGCTTCTAAATTATTTTAATTGGGTTAACTTCGTTCCTGGATCGGAAGATTGGAAAGAACAGACCTGCTATGAGCAGTAGACTACCATAATGAGGACGGAAGTTAAGTTAGTGGAAATGTAGGATAGAAAGTGGACCGGAAGGACCTTTCCTGTATCCTTCTCACAGTAGATTGTCTAGGCTATTTGGAGCTGAGTCGATAGATTACAATGGTGAACCGAAATCCTGACATGTTCTCTCTCTTTTGATCATCTTACTTGCATTATTTGTCTTTTATTGCTTTTTCTTTACTGCTCTTCCGTTAAGCCTTATTTAGTTTAGAAAACCAAACTAAGACCCCCCAATTGTGACATAGATAGACGGACTACAGATAGATACCTTGCCTCCCTGTGGAGATCAACCATACTTGCTGCTAGCTTCTGTTAGTTGTATTTAGGTATTATTTTTGGTACAGAAACGACCGTATCAACACCCTTAATGACTAGTATTATTATGAGCTATTAATAATACTAATCTTACTTAAAATTTGGACACAAAATATTGATTTTTTTCTCTTGTATTTCGGTCAAGAGAAGAGGATTTTGTGAGGTTTTATTTCTCTAAGATTTTTCACAAAAGGTAGAGAGTAAATTATTTTCTTACACTAGAAAAATAATATGATGAAGTAGTGAATGAATAATGGAGGAATCCATTTTATTTCTCACGATGGAAAACCGGTGTGGGGGGGGGGGGTCTATTTGGGGAGCCAATGCATGGTCTTTTTCTTCTCAAGATGAGACTAGGCATGCAAGGCTAGAAGTGGGGTTGTTATCATTGTGTTTCCATTTAAATATAAACAACACAACATATACTCTATCCTCCCACCCTTATTTTCGGTACATGCATAAAATGGAGAATCCATTTTATTTTGTCATTTGTCAATTTTTTATTTACAACGTCTTGTATTTATAATAAATTATTCATTCAATTTCAATTGTTTCGTATACAATAATTTATTCTAAGTAATAAAACAATTCGATTACTTAGACCGTATCTAATTTAATCGAATTACAATAAGACACGTTAACTTTACTCACAAAATCATCCGTCAATTTTAAGCAATTTAAATAACTCGTAGCGGCATACGATTAATTAAATAATCAATTAAGAGTATTTTCCTATAGGTATGACCTAAGGGGATCAACTGATCAGCACCGTCGCACGACAGTAATGTCAAACTCTAGTCAGCCAATCATTACCGATATGTGTGGACCAGTTGACTGTAAAATATTACTTTCCCTCTTGTATTCTTAAACATGAGATTTAAACATGTGATCATCATGATCGACAATTGTGATCGCATTATTGTCGGAGGATACTTATTCCAACAGCAGCACCTGCTGCGCCTTTTCTAAGGGCTTTCTTTTTGTCCAAGTCGGTTGTTTTTGTGGGAAATAATCTGTATACTTCCCCTTAATTTAGAAGGATTATAACGATTTAAAGAAGATGATCTAAGGTCATAAAATAAAATACATAAACATAAGTAAAAAGATTTAGAATTAACCTCCGGTCCTAGCAAATATGGCCTAAGAACAATACCAAAGTAGGTATTCGCCTATTGGTTGCACCCAAGACGGTCTGAGATATACCCTTTGATTATGCTAGAAATCAATCTAAAATTTTCTGTAAAATTTTATTGTCTTTGTGTTCTTGTGATGAGAAAGAGGAGGCAAGGTCAGAAAAAGTATTAGGTTAGAAATAATTCTCTACCTTTCTTTTTATATAGACCGAAATCCGAAATCAATTAGGAAAGAAATAACTCTCCTAATTTTCGGCCACTGTTGACCGAAATAAGGAATAAAAATTTCCATATTTTTGGTCTTTCCAAAAATATATAATATGTGTTGAATTGTCATCTAGTGAGGATCGAACCCATGACCTCTTGGTATGAGTACTCTCACTATTACCACTATGACACATTCAACTTGTTGATATTAAATACAACTGATTATATTTAATTACGAATTAACAGATTAATTCGTCCAAGCTAACATTATATATATTTAATTAAATATAACTTATTATATTTATTTTACAAATTGATAGTTAATTCGTCTCAACTTAATATTATTTAATTTTCATTAAATAATTATCTCATCAACACATTGACTAACTTTTTAGTCATTTTGGGCATCAATGTAATTATATGTCTATAACCACATTTCTCAAATACGTCCTATAGGTGTGACCTTTAGGGACCAGTTGATCACCGCCATCTGTATGATAATAACGTCAAACTTTCTAGCAATCCAACCGTTATTAGGTAAACGTTAATCAACTGATTAAATATACGAAGTATACCCTTGTGAACCTGTAAGAGATTTACAAATGTTATCACACTAATTTGTGGAGGACACCAGCTCCAACAAACTCCCACATGTCCTCACAAGTGTATGTGCGATAACCGATTCTCATATCCTATAAAATTTCTCCCACTCAATGTAAAACAATTTGCAAATCCGAATTCACAAAGGTCGTATTTTACAAGCGATCATTATCAAGAGTGGTTTTCCTGACTAGAGAGTAACTTAAGCGATAAATGAATCAACATTCGAGCATGGCCATGCATTTTGATTACAACTCCTCAAGTGGCCCCGAGAAATAACTATACCGATAAGGGTTGGATATTTTCTTCAACTCGAATCCTGCAGATGTAAGCAAAGTATGAAATGACCCAGAAAAAATCTACTTAGCCCGATTACGGTAGACCGTGAAAAAGAAACCAAAGTCACCCAAAAGCTGCCTTAATCTCAAGAGACAGTTGATAGTCAAAAGAATCGACTCTAGGAACACAATGGATGTCCTATCCACGACCTGGCATCGAATGTTTATTAAACATTTAGGACTCCATTACGTTGTCACAAAAAGTTGTCCTACGAGGTATCGTCATAATCTCGCATCTGTGATCGATCAGTCAACCGTTTGACTTATGGCTCGTTGAACCCACCATCAATCGACTGCACAATATAATAGCCGGAGTTATCAGCTCACATTGGCGATTACGGACCAAAACAAATATAATGTAATTCAGTTTACTTTGTGGCGTTCAATGTTGTCAGTACAATCCACATGAAAACAAAATATTATATATTAAACGATGAAGTTATAAATAGTATATGAAAACGATAATGTATCAAATTCATAATCAAGTACCATAACTCAGGAACACGTTTAATTCCCAAGGAAATAACGTGCCCTACATGCTTATCATAATTCAACGATTCAGCAGTAGAATCTTGCTACAACACACTAAGAGTGAAGACGAACCCGGACTGAGATCTGTTTGGAAGCTAGCATCTGCGTAACCGGTTGCGCATAACTTAGTATCTCCTCCATAAGTCAATACCCAATCCATAGTCTTCTGTAGGTACCTGGATTCTTTTGATACCGACTCGTCATACTCAATGCATATGCCACGTCTGGACATGTGCATATCATGGCATACATGATCGATCCTATTGCAAATGCATAAGGAACACGACTCATGTGTTCAACCCCTTCAGGCGTCGTGGGTGACTGAGACTTGCTCAACTGCATCCCAGTCGTCATAGGAAGGTTCCCCTTCTTGGAGTTGGTCATACTGAACCTCTCAAGAACCTTATCCAAATAAGACTCCTGATTAAGTGATAACGTTCGTTGTGATCTATCTCGGTAGATACGGATTCCCAAAATACGTTGTGCCTCACCCAGATCTTTCATCTGGAAATGGTTTTTCAACCATTCTTTAACCGAAGATAGGAGAGGAATGTCATTCCCAATCAAGAGTATGTCATCGACATACAATATCAAGAATACAATCTTGCTCCCACTCGACTTGATATATAGGCATGGTTCCTCGACCGATCGAGTGAAGCCATACTCTTTTATCACTTGGTCGAAACGATGATTCCAACTCCGAGAAGCTTGCTTAAGTCCATAAATGGAATGCTTAAGCTTGCATACTTTCTTAGGATGTTTAGGATCTATGAAACCTTTGGGTTGCACCATGTACAACTCTTCCTCCAAATAACCGTTTAAGAAGGCGGTTTTTACATCCATTTGTCAAATCTCATAATCATGAAATGCGGCAATCGCTAAGATTATCCGAATGGAACGTAGCATGACTACAGGTGCAAAAATCTCATCATAATGCAATCCTTGCACTTGTGTGAAACCTTTTGCCACAAGTCGTGCCTTATAGATATCTGGTTGCGCGTCTACAGAACGCTTTATTTTGTAAAGCCATTTGCACTGTAGAGGTTTTACCTTATTAGGTAAATCAACTAGATACCATACGTTATTCTCATACATGGAGTCCATCTCGGATTGCATGGCTTCGAGCCATAGCTTTGAGTCGGAACAGGCCATAACACCTTTATAGGTTGCGGATTCATTACTTTCTAGAAGTAAAACATCATTCTCCTCGACCATACCAATGTATCTGTCCGGAGGATGAGAGTCTCTACCCGACCTCCTAGGTTCCTCAGGAATATTAATCGTATCATCAGTTGGAGGTACAGCTTCCTCCATCTGTTCCTCGGTTGTTGGTTCTGGAATCTCCGACAGCTCGAAGATTCTATTACTCGACTTGTTCTCGAGAAATTCTTTCTCTAAGAACGTCGCACTAGCCGCAACAAATACTCGATGTTCGGTAGGCGAATAGAAGTAATGACCAAATGTTCCTTTTGGATAACCTATAAAGTATGTCTTGACCAATCGCGGGCCGAGCTTATCCTCGTGTCTCCACTTGACATAAGCCTCGCAGCCCCAAACCCGAATAAAGGACAAGTTAGGGGCCGTTCCCTTCCATATTTCATATGGAGTCTTGTCGACAGCTTTAGACGGACTTCGGTTAAGTATAAGAGCAGCTGACAAAAGAGCATAACCCCATAATGAATCAGGCACTACGGTGTGACTCATCATGGATCGAACCATATCAAGTAAGGTTCGATTTCTCTGTTCGAACACACCATTCAATTGAGGTGTTCCAGGTGGAGTTAACTGCAAAACGATTCCACAGTCTTTTAGGTCTTGATCAAACTCATTTGAAAGATATTCGCCACCCCGATCTGAACGGAGTGCTTTAATCTTTCTACCCAGTTGGTTATGTACCCTATTCTGGTATTCCTTGAATTTCTCAAAGGACTCACTTTTATGCTTCATTAAGTAGACATATCCGTATCTACTCAAATCGTCCGTGAAAGTGATAAAATATCTATAGCTATCTCTAGCGGTAATTGACATAGGTCCACATACGTCTGTATGTAAGAGTCCTAATAGGTCACTAGCGCGCATTCCAATACCTTTGAAGGAAATTCGAGTCATCTTGCCAATGAGACATGATTCACACGTGCCATATGCAGAAAATCCGAATGAGGGAATAGTCCCATTATCGACGAGTTTCTTTACGCGTTTCTCATTTATGTGTCCCATTCGACAATGCCATAGATAAGTTTGATCTTTGTCACCAACCTTTAATTTCTTATTATTCATGTGTAATACTTCCGTGGTTTGATCTAAGATATAAATTCCATTCATGGAAACTGCTTTGCCATAAATCATTTCATTAAAAGAGAAAATACAACTATTATCCTTTATTGAAAATGTAAAACCGTCTTTAGCAAGTACGGAAACAGAAATAATATTCTTAGATAAACTGGGTACATAGTAACAGTTATTTAAAGATAACTCAAAACCACTAGGGAGTTGGATTACATATGTTCCCTTCGAGGCAACAGCAACTCGTGCTCCATTCCCGACTCGCAGGTCCACATCACCTTTTTCGAGAGGTATGATGTTCTTTAGGCCCTGCAAATGATTACACAGATGAGAACCATAACCAGAATCTAGTACCCAAGTTCCGAAACTTGCATGGTTAATCTTAATCATATGAATATAAGATGACATACCAACAGGAACGACGCGGCCTGCCTTGATGTCCTCACGGTAGACGGGACAGTTCCTCCTCCAATGTCCAGTCTTGTGACAATGGTGGCACTCTATGTCACCGCCCTTGCTCTTTGTCTTGCCCTGTGAGCCACTAGTCTCACCAGGCGCACTCTTACCGTTTCCTGTCTTCTTAAACTTTGGCTTACCTACAGCTAGGTCGCCATGAGCCTTGCCCTTACCTTTACCTTTGTTGTGAATCGTGAGAACATCCTGCTTCACGCTCCCACTAAATTTCATATCCTTCTCGGTCTGTACGAGAAGGGAGTGTAGCTCATGAGGACTCTTTTTCAAGTCATTCATGTAGTAGTTCGCCCTGAAAAGGGCAAAACCATCGTGAAGAGAATGAAGCATTCGGTCAATGACAATGCTCTCACCGATTCTACAATTCGGTGACTCGGTTTCTCGATATTCTCAATCATGTGAAGAATGTGTGGGCTAACCGGTTGGCCCTTCTGGAGTTTCGCATCAAAGAAGCGACAGGTATGCTCATATGTAACGATTCTCGGTGCCTTTGAGAACTCGTTAATGAGCGTGGTGAAAATCTTGTTTGCACCTTGGGCAATGAAGCGTCTCTGCAAATTGGTTTCCATTGCAAAGATGAGTACGTTCTTTATCGCACCCGCTTCCATAACGAAATCACTATAAGCGAGTGACTCGTTGACTCCTGCATTTGGGCCTGGGTTGACCGGTATTGGCTCAGTTAAATACCCGAGCTTACCGTCGCGATGGCGCATTCCGTAGTGTCGCCTCCCGTCCGCAAAATTGGACCCATCATTCTTGATCGAGTGGGTGATTCATTTGGTCCATGAACATTTTAAGCCAGGACTAACGATCTAGTGTGGCACTAGGCATTGGGATTGCGTTATTTCCAGCCATTTTTTGTAATAAAGATTATTGATAATAAGCGTGTTCTACATCTGCGAAAGAAGAATAAAATAATAAGCATGCATCGTTTTATTTTAAGTCTAATGAACTAATGTCATAACGCGAAGACTCAAAAACATTTATACAATTGACCTCCCTCAAGAATTATATAAATGACCCCAAGACTCAATTTTCTGTAAATTGATAAGCTAACCTGTTAGCTAATTCTACCGTTAGAATTCTTGGTCGATAAATTTCTGTAAATACTATCTTTAGTCCATCATAATCACGAGAAACTCTTCGGACTATAATGTTGAGGTAAACTAAGTCAACACAACTACTTACCCAACGTAGAAGGGGTCATATTAGGCCTACCGACGAAGAAGGGATTCATAGATGTTTGCCCTTATAAAGACTAATCTCAATTTCCGTTTTAGAGGAAGATCCCATCAACTTTTTTAATTCATTTTAAGTGAACTATAATCTAGCATGCGAGAATGATTTAAACTAAGGTGATGGCTTAAAGACTGTGACATTTGCATGTCCATGAAAACTAACATACAACCTATATGATTCAATTTTCATGCATTTTAGTAGTAGGTGGTTTGGTTTTAGGCGGAATATGATGCAATTACTAGCATGTGAATGAAAAGCAATAAAATGAAAAACGTAAAAAAAACAGTAAAAGTCCTAGTGTGGCCTATCCTATCAAAATGAACAATAAATACAAGTTTGGAATCCATCCTTGGACCCGAGAAGCTTGTCTTGATGTTCCATCTTGATCCATGTAGCGGGAGTGAGCTTGAATCTTCATCTTTAGTCTTCTTTGAAATTACAATAATTAAAATTACATAATTGACCTATTAATTACATTCTAATTTCAAAACTCAAAACTAAAATAAAGGAGATTCGAGATCTCATAATTATATAAAAATCATGTTTCCTTCATTACGAAAACATAATTGACTAAGGCCACACTAAGTATTACAAATTACAACCGATTGCAAAATTAAATACATAAATAAAATTCATTCATTCGATTCATTCAACATAATTAAAAGCATCAACTAAAATAAATTAAACATACATAATACAATACATTAATTATGTTGATTAATTTATCCAAACCACCTATTTAAATTAAATTAAGTGACAATTTCGCAATTTAATCACATTAATTTCATTTCAATCCATATTAAACTTGTAATATGAATTCTATCCGTCAAAATTTTAAACCGCTTTAAAATAACTCGGTATCTTTAAATTGTGAACCGATTCACAATAACTAATTGGCCAAAAATAAAAAAAAATAAAAACCAATTAAAATTGGTTCGGCTGAAAAAATAAACAAATTTTTTTTATTATATTTAACAGCTACTACACGGCTGATCATAAAAAAAAAAAAAACAGCCCCTTCCCCTTTTTTTTTTATTCGGCAATTAAGAAAAAAAAACTTCCATAATTTTTTCCGGAAAAAAAACTTTCCTTCTTTTCTTTTTTTTTTCTGATTCGGTAATAGAGGAAAAATAACCTAAAAACGTTTTTTTTTTCACGGCATACCTAAAAAAAAATTGAGCCGTCAAAATTATTTTCCTTTTGCGGCAAAAAGCCCTAATACAAAAATTGATGAAGAACAAAGTTTATAGTTGCTAATAGAACATGGTTTAGCAAATGAATTAACAATCATGATTAATCTTATATGCTAAAACTATATAGCAAAAACAAGTTCTTGTATCAATGACATGATGATACTATATTTATTTTAACTTAATTTGCATTAAATCAAAATCTACCAATTCTCATATGATAATTTTAACCGATTAAAACAATGATATGATCTAAAGAAATTGGATATAAATCATCAAACAAAAGGAAAAACGAAAGAAGAAAAAAAAAACAGGCCGAAAGATAAAAAACTCGGCCAAAAAAAATAATTTTTTTTTTTTTTTTTTTTAGCCGAAAAAAAAAAACGAAACCCTAATTTTTTCTCGAAAATTAGGTTATATTTTACATACAAATTTTATGAAAATCATCAAAATTAAAATCGTAGCCTATTGCTCTGATACCACTTGTGGGAAATAATCTGTATACTTCCCCTTAATTTAGAAGGATTATAACGATTTAAAGAAGATGATCTAAGGTCATAAAATAAAATACATAAACATAAGTAAAAAGATTTAGAATTAACCTCCGGTCCTAGCAAATATGGCCTAAGAACAATACCAAAGTAGGTATTCGCCTATTGGTTGCACCCAAGACGGTCTGAGATATACCCTTTGATTATGCTAGAAATCAATCTAAAATTTTCTGTAAAATTTTATTGTCTTTGTGTTCTTGTGATGAGAAAGAGGAGGCAAGGTCAGAAAAAGTATTAGGTTAGAAATAATTCTCTACCTTTCTTTTTATATAGACCGAAATCCGAAATCAATTAGGAAAGAAATAACTCTCCTAATTTTCGGCCACTGTTGACCGAAATAAGGAATAAAAATTTCCTTATTTTTGGTCTTTCCAAAAATATATAATATGTGTTGAATTGTCATCTAGTGAGGATCAAACCCATGACCTCTTGGTATGAGTACCCTCACTATTACCACTATGACACATTCAGCTTGTTGATATTAAATACAACTGATTATATTTAATTACGAATTAACAGATTAATTCGTCCAAGCTGACATTATATATATATTTAATTAAATATAACTTATTATATTTATTTTACGGTGTGATTAATTCGTCTCAACTTAATATTATTTAATTTTCATTAAATAATTATCTCATCAACACATTGACTAACTTTTTAGTCATTTTGGGCATCAATGTAATTATATTTCTATAACCACATTTCTCAAATACGTCCTATAGGTGTGACCTTTAGAGACCAGTTGATCACCGCCATCTGTATGATAATAACGTCAAACTTTCTAGCAAGCCAACCGTTATTAGGTAAACGTTAATCAACTGATTAAATATACGAAGTATACCCTTGTGAACCTGTAAGAGATTTACAAATGTTATCACACTAATTTGTGGAGGACACCAGCTCCAACAGTTTTCGGATCTTTCCTTCTATATCCTACTCTTACCATAATTCCTCTGTGTGTTTAGTATAAATAGAGACCTTCGTTCCACATATTTTGCACGCGAGTATCCGCCCTTCTGTTCTCCCTTTGCATTCTAAGACCGGGCTCTAAGCTTTTGACGTCTACGTGCTTGATCAATCGACCACGTAAGCTCAGATCATTCTGAGTACCAGTCACGTTGCATGACTGGCCAATTTGACCACTACACCACTACACCATAATCAATAATTCAATTTATTTTAATTCCTTTTTCAAGGGCACTTTCATATTTGCATAGATCGAGTCAAGTTACCACAAAAAACCGATTTAGTTAAATCTCGCGACGCTAACATGTAAGTCCGAGGGTGTAAAATCCCAACTTTATTTATTTATTTTCCGTATTTAATTTATGTACGAATTTATATCATAAGCATGCTCAAGACCGTCTTTTAAAATCAACTTTTAAAACCTTTTAACGGAAATAACACAGATCTGACGTGGGGAAGAATCGCATCAACTGATGTGCCTTCTGGAAAGGGCGCAGCATCTGCTGCGCCTCTTCCAGGGGCTGCTTTCAGTTGCTGCACTTCTTCTTCTTCCTCGGGTTTTGGTTCTTTTCATCTTTTATTTTTCTTTCTTCGTTCTTTCCCTTTTTTCACCTAATAATTTTCAAATTAGTTTTTATGAATCCTTTTCAATAATTTAACCCGGATTTTAGAGACTCGATTTATCCGTATCAAGTCCCTTGAATTCGTCTTTGTACATATTTCTCTTTATTTTTCATATTTTGTTTTCTTTTGTTTTCAACTGTCTTTAATTTAAGTTTTGTATATAAATAAATTCCGGCATCGTAAATAATATCTAATCTGTATTAAATCGTTTCAATCCATTTTTATCATTTTATGACAATATTTGTATGTATGTAATCTGTTAATCACTTCAAATCGAGTTCTAATATCAATAATCGGCCTTAAATTACTTACGAACATTAACAACCCACGAGTATGACTTTCACAGTCAGAATCCAACTGGAGAACAGACGCATGAAGTACTGCGCCTCTTCTAGAGGAAGCAGCAGATGTTGCGCCAGTTCCGAGTTGGCTTCTGCCTCTGGACTCTTCTCGTTTTGACGTAGTGTTTCTAATTAGGATTTTAATTAACTATTATTCTTATTATCACCATAATTCGACATATTTTCCATATAATTCATATTTTCCATATTTTCTATTTTCTATTTTTATTTTCCAATTTTCCAATTTTCCAATTTTCCCTGTTTTCCAATTTTCCTTGTTTTCCTTGTTTTCCAAATTTCCTTGTTTTCCAAATTTCCTTATTTTCCAAATTTCCTTATTTTCTAATTTTCCTTATTTTCCAATTTCTTTATTTTTTCAATTTTCCTTATTTCATTTATTCTTTTATTTTATTTCTAAAACTCTTTTGAGCATGTTTATGACGTAAATCAGTTAAATCATTGTAATTTATTTCTTTATTTACTTATTGTATTTTATCATGGATGTTTACTTGTTTTCACATGTAATTAATCTAAACCCTACTTCGACATTAGTGAGTGCTAATTAATTGTTCACCGACATAGTTTAATTCACATGCTAGGATTAAAACGTTGGATGTTGCATTGCATGCATATAATCGACAACATATCGAATATGAACAAGTTCCCTAATTATCATTAGTAGAGGTCGTTATCAAGGCGGGCGGGATTATGTGTTCATTAAAAGGACTTCCTAATACGTACCCTCACCCCTTACTGCAGATATCTGTGAACATCCGTGTTCATTGGCATCCACGAGAGTCATTGTAGACATAAAATCCTAAGAGTATCGAGTTCTTAGTGTCTATGTCACTACTTTGTGTCTTGACATGACGCGGAATATTCGAACGGTTTCCAATTTTCCACAATGAATTGGTGGCGACTCCACAAATGCAAACGCTTATTTCCCCAAGCGACCCCGTGGGCCTCCCGTGTCCACAAACGTGTCCGTTTTGGATTGCAAATTCCCAAAATTGAGTTCGATAACTCAAACCGACTCATATTAGTTTGATCTTATGGGTAGTGACACAAGGTCATAATCCATATTTAATAAATCAAATTCATTACTAAGATCTTTGCCACTACGATCGGATTGTAATGCTTTAGTACTTTGTTGAATTGGTTCTCTACGTCATTTAGAAATTCTTTAAATTTCTCAAATGCTTCACTTTATATTTGATTAAGTAAACATACCCATATCTACTTAAATGATCGGTAAAAGTGACGAAGTACTTATAATTTCCCCTTGCGGTGATGCTCATTGGAACACATACATCGGCATGTATTACTCCTAACAAATCACTTGCTTGTGTCCTTTTACTATTAAAGGGGATATGAATCAAATATGCGAAGGAGACAAGATTCGCATATTCCATATGATTGAAAATCAAATGGTCCAATAAATCTAGTCGACACTAGCCCTTTAATGCGTTTTTCATTTATGTGACCTAATCGAAAAAGCCAAATGTACAAATCATTTGGATCACTTGTTATAAGTCTTTTGGATTGTATGTTATATATATCTTTAGTTGAGTTGGAAGTGACTAAAACATGAATACCATTAATGGAAGTGACTTGGCTCACGACCAAGTCATATTAAACAAAATACAACGATTGTTTTTGATGACAAAAGAAAAACCCTTCTATTTCTAACATAGAAGTGGTAATAATGTTTTTAGACAAAGTGGGTACATAATAAACAATTATGTAGATTACAACTCAAAGCTATTAGCTAAAATAAGTACATAAGTCCCTCTCGAAATGGCGGCTACCCTAGCTCCATTTTCTGGTCGGAGATCTACATCACTCTTGTTTAGCTTTTTCACATTTCAAAACCCATGTAAACGATTACAAAGGTTAGAACCACAACCGGTATCCAATACCCACGTTGAGGTGGAATAATAATTTATATCAATAACAAATATTTTGGAAGAAATATTACCAAGTGGAGTGATAAGTCCAACATTAATATCTTCCAAATACTTGGGGCAATTACGCTTCCAATGGCCCATGACATTACAATAATGACATTCGTCGTAGGATTGGGCACCCTGCTTGGTTTTGGTTGTGGTAGTCTCACTAACTACTTCCAATTCATTATCGGGTTTGGGTTTTTTACCCTTCTTTGCCTTTCCTTTATAAATACCATTACTCCTTTTATTTGCAAGGACATTCTTGCTAGAACTCCCACTGAAATTAATATTTTTCCTTGCTTCTACAAACAAGGATGCCTTGGAATTAGTGAGATTTTCTTCACAAGATTCTCTTACCAAAGAGGTTGGCATTAATATGGGAGTGAGCATTAATATGGGAGTGAGATCCAAATTCATATCAATTCGGGTACGGTGAGCCGATTCATCCCTAATCAATATAATTCGGTGGATTAACTCTTTAATCGATTCTACTTCTAGAACTCTCGGTCGATAAAATTACTTTAATATTTATCTTTAGCCCGGAACACATGCGACTACGGTCACGAATACTTTCGTTGAGCTGAATCTAAATTTCGATGTAGTAACAATTTACCACCCACTTACCCAACGTAACAAGTTTAGCACCCCGGTGAGCCGAGCCTACTTCCTTATGAAATTGGGATTCATGGTTCTACTATTTGGTAAGGCTAATTCTCAATTATTATAAATGAGAGGTCTTGTCAATTTATTATCTATCACGTTTTAAGTGAACTAAAGCCGTGAACTACGATAATTATAATTGACACGGTCGATGACTCGATATGAAATACATGTGTTGTTATGGCGATTTGGCAATGCATGCAACATATTAAAATAAATGCAAAGCAATAATAATAAATTCCTAGCATGGCCTTCCTAAAATAGAAAATCAAATAATCTATTACAAATTCGGAAACCAACTCCTTTGGTCCCTTGAATCTTAAAGTGGCACGCCTCCCAAGAACACCGTCTCTGTCGGAACATTTTTCCGAATGGCACCGTCTTGAAGGAGCTCCAGAATTACAAATAATAATAAAAATACATAGCTATTCCTATTATACATTTGTAAAATGATAAACTAGTAAAAATAAAAGTGATACGATATCACTTTAATTACAACCGAATCAATATTACCTTTCATTACGGGTAATATCGATAAAAACTAAGGCCATACTAAGATAAAATTACATAATTAAAAATTATATAAATAAAAAGACATTCAACAATTGAAATATGCAGCATTATAATATGTGTCTATCATGCCAAATTATGTGCCAAATCACCCTATTTAACTTACATCGTTTATATAACCCGGTTTTATGGAAATTCGTGATAATAACTAATTAAAATCATAAGTCAATACTTAAATCAAATTTAAGCTCAATTTACTTATCCTAACTTACGTAGGTCTCAAAAATTAGTCATCACTCAATTTTGAAAATAATTCAACTTGATATAATTTTATGCTCATTTTGACCTTAAAATCATAACTATTATGAGATAAATCCAAATTAAATTACAATAATTTAAAATTTTGAATTTTAAATTTTTGAACATTATGGAATATATCCATGACACTCAAAATGTCAAAAATCATGGTTAAAATTTTCGAATTTATTTCGAGAAAAAATATAGTTGCGATTTATCGGTTTTATCAAATAAAACATCTAAAGTATACAAATATTAATCCAATCAATTTTAGAACTTTAGATCTGATAATTGGGATATAAATGCAACCTAAAATAATTTTCTCAGGCCATGTAATTCGTTTTAGCTTATTATGCTAAAATAGTCACCATTTATGTCATTTTTATACTAAAAATTCATAAATCATGCTAAATGAACCAAGTTCATCTCAAATTTTACACACAGTGATTAAAACATACATGTGACAACATATTAAAATTTCATGGCCTATTTCCAAGTTTAACTATATTTAACCATTTTACCTCCATTTAGATCATTTTTATCTCACAAAAATCATAAATCATGAAATATTAATCACATTAATACGAAATTTTACATACAATACATAAAATATTCATGTGAGGTCATACTAAAAAATCACGGCCAGTAATGAAGTTTAACTGTTTTTAGTAAATAAAAGTTCATTTTACTCCTGAAAATGTGATTATTTCACTAAAAATCATTAAAATGAGCAATAAAATACCATAAATCATAAAAATGACCTAAAAACATTTTAGGACCAGAATATATAATATGCATCCTGATTTCGTGACTTAATCTCATTAATCACAAATTTTTAGTTTTAATTTAGTTACTAATAACTCGAAAAAATTATAAATCGCTTATGCATGCAACATCCTATGCTCTGATACCAATTGTTAGGTTCATATACCTATTATTATACTCTTCTAATAGTGAACTAATTAACCTTTTAATATGTGTTCTTTAGATCTAGTGCATGCATAACTAAATAAGAGATTAATAAGAAAAACAATGTCCCTTACATTGTTAAGTGGCTCGAAATAAGGGCACAAATAAGGTCAGCTTCCTTATTTCTTCTTGAGCTAAAATGTAATGGATGATCCTCCAAAATCCCAATGTAGAGATCCTCCTTTGATTGCACCCAAGACAAATCCCTTAAACTAATATATTAACTAACTAGATTAATATAGCAGTATCCTTAAATTAATTCTAATAATGTTCTTATTACTACACTAGTAATCTTATAATATTATTAGAATTTGGATGAACAATCCTTTTATTTTCTAAAACTAGTTTAGAGAGAAGTGGGAGAGAAGAGCAAAATTGCATGTAAAATGAATGGATGAATGAAGTAGTGTAAAAATGAGAACAAATTCTCATTATAGAGGAGGAAGGGGCCGGGTAGCATAAGGCCAAAATGGCATCTACCCTTTTCCTTTTACACTTCTCCAAATATGTAGGTGTGTAAGCTAGTTTAGAAGTTAGGCATGATTAGGTTATTTTATCTCATAAAATAATTCATCCACTAACAACTTCCATCCTCAATATTTCGGTCCATATGTGTAAAATGGACCACCATTTTATTTTGTCAATTTGTCATTTGTCACACAATATGTCACATGTAGTATGTTACATGTTATTAATTAATTTAATGCATATTTATCAAATAAATATCATTTTATAAGTTAATTAAATTACATATAACAAATTGACTAGTGATTCTTGATCACATAAATAAAATGGGTCATATAATTATAATTCACAATATATATATTGTAACAAGCTAGTGGGTCATATAATTATAATAGACAGCATCACGAGCCACAAACCCTCCTCTCCGGTTCATACCTGCAAAGAATAAAAGACAAACCAAAGTAGACTATTCGGGGGATATTTGTAGCTAAACACTACTAAATAAGCATAGAAAGGCGTGCAAATATGGTATAAAAAGTCTATATAAAATTCACGCATCACCCTTATCGATCAAATCATCCACCTGTTTCTCCAGCTCCTCCAACTCCTTAGGACCCATGCGGTACGAGGCCTTAGAGATTGGTCCCGTCCCTGGTTTCAGCTCCACACTGAAATCTATCTCCCTCTTTGGTGGTAGACCTGGTATCTCCTCCGGAAAAATATCTGGGAACTCTCCTACCACTGGTATCTGGTCCATTGTCGAACTCACCATATTATGTTCTCTCACATGGCATAGGATCAAAGGACATCCCTTCCTCTGATAAGACTTCTATGTCACCGCTGCAATCACTTTGACTTTGGGTTTGACAACAAACCCACGATAAGACACACTAACTCCCTTAGGACATCTCAAAGAGACTCTCTTTTAGTGACAGTCTATTCTAGCTTTATAGTTACCCAACCAATCCATGCCAACTATCATCTCAAAACCATATATAGGAAACTCTAGCAAGTCCACTGGCAGGTTTACCTGCCCAACTATCATAGACACACCCCAACCTCCCACAATATACAAACTCACCCGACGGTATAAAAACTTCCTCTTTTACAGACTCAAATTCTCTCAAACCCAAAAGCTTAGCATGACCCGACGATACAAAGGATTGTGACGCCCAAGAAATTTTGTGTTGCTTTCTCTCCTGCTGTAACCCTTGTCTTCAACTTGGGAAGACTTGATCTTTGTTTAATTGGTTCTATAATGGTTACCCATTGTTTTCGTTTTTCTTTTTTCTTGGGGTTTTTTAAAGATTCCGACTTTCATTTGATAGTCTTCTTTGCCCTTTGGTTTATTGGTTCTGTTATGGTAAATTGAAAGCTCTTGTCTTTTTATTTTACTGTCCTCCCTCATCCACAAGGATGAGAGTATAGGTTAATTTCGATTAACCTAGTTTCTTTACCTTATAAAAAAAAGAAAAGAAAGAAAAGTACCCGTGATTACGTGAGCATCATCCTCAGCTGCCTTCTTGTCCATCATGAAAAGCTTGCCACTGGTCTTCTGTCCATCTCCCTGGACAGTACTAGCAGAAGTAGACGGCTTAGCAACCGACCTCTGGTTGTTGTTCGTTGCTGGTCTCTGATATGAATTACCACCATTGCGGTTAGCCCCACCTTTGTTGTTGTTCTGACCACCCTGTTTATTCCATAACCCAGCCGACCTATTACTAACATAACTCTACGACGGACCCTGAGAGAAACTCCCCTGTGATGGCCTCTAAAAACCCCTGCCCACGGCACTGGTGTACTCATGTCTCTTGTGGCCTACCCCGCCACAGTTAAAGCAAGATATACCCCAGCTGCTACTACCACCACCTCGACCACGACCAAAGGAAGCTCCACCACTGAACCCCGACCTCGATTTGTAAGCTCTCGCTTGGTTATGGTTGCCCCTCTTGTAACTAGACTGATCACCACCCTTGCTCTCAGCCTTCCTCTTCTCGAGACCTCTCTCCCTGTTCTCTTTAGCCATCTCTACCAACCTCTCAGCTCTCCCGGCGCGCTCATACACCTCATTTACATCAATAAGGACTCCTACAGGCAGCTTCTCCATGATCTTATATGTCAGACCCTTCCCAAACCTTAAAGCTAGGTTCTCCTGTTTCAACCCCATATCCTTAGCATATCATGATTTCTCATTGAACTTGTGGTAATACTCAGCCACAATCATCTCCGACGTCATTTTGAAATCCTCAAACTCCTCTCTCAGCTTGCTACGGACATGCTCAGGCACAAACGCTTGGCGCATTTCTCTCTTGAACTCATGCCAAGGTATAGCTGACTTCCCCTGTCTCACATACAGATCTAAAGCACTCTCCCTCACCTTATCCCACCATACTCCGACCGCATCTCTCAAGTAGAATGCAACTTGTTCCACTCTAAAGTCCTTAGGGCAATGAACCACATTAAGAATATTCTCCATCTCCCTATGCCAATTGTCGAGCAAAATTGGCGCTCCGGTGCCCATGTATTCTTTTGGGTTCAAACGGGCTAGGTGACACTCATCTTAGCAGAATCCACCCCAGCCTCATTATCCTTCCCAAACTTCTTTAAGGCCACAGTCAGCGCCTCTTGATGCTCATGCATCTTGGCAATCTCATCAATACTCATCATCTCGGCCCTAGCATACAACTAATATCTCTTTGGCGGCATCTTTGAACTATATAAGAGAAGAGGTAAACATGAACACATATCTCACAACTTAAACACATATATGACCTGTGCAGAACTTACTCGGCCGAGTTCTCAACCCACTCGATTGAGTTGAGGCCACTCGATCGAGTTGCCCACTTACTCGATCGAGTGCCTCGACTCCAGAACCTGACCAGAAAGCCTAAAAAACCTCACTCGATCGAGCCATATACTTACTCGATCGAGTTGACCTCGCTCGATCGAGTGCCCAAAAATAGGACACTGTCCAGAAACGAAATACACCCCACTCGATCGAGTCACACCCACTCGATCGAGTCCCTCCCCTACACGATCGAGTCATGCTGACTCATATACGACCCACATGCTCAACTCAACTACTTTCCAACCACTATATATATATATACATATATATATATATATACATATATATATATAAAGACTGAACGCAGACAACATAAAGGGACGGAACAAAGATCCGACTCAACAAGACGAGGGTGATCGTGTGTGGTACCTCGGTGCTGACTCGATTTATAACGTGACGGTGTTGACCGGACTTTGATACGCGTCCAACGTAGTGGCATGACGCCGTTGGACGAGTCTCGTGGTGAGACAACTCATAAGTAAAGACCCATAAGTACGCTTGCTTCGACTCGATAGACACGAGGCGGAATTGGAATGGTGGACTAAAGTTTTCGAAAGTAGAGATTTTCAAAAAGGTTCGTTTGTCGCTTTATGGACGGCTTCCGAAGATAGGGATCTCCGCAATTTGGTCAGTTGAAAGGTTGTCTTAAGTTTATTTGCAAAAGACGGTTTGAGTTTGAGTCGGCCCGGAAAACAATGTATTGTTTCCCAAGACGGTTTTTAAAATTCAAAATTGTATGTTTTGAAAATCGGGTTTGAAATGTTTGAAAAGGTCTCGGGGACGGTGTATGGTCCTCGGATCTCGAAAGTGTCTCGAGAAAAGGGTGTGTGCTTTTCTCGGGTTTTGAAAGAGCCATTGTCGGAGCGAAACGGGTTAAAAATTCGTGTCTAGACGCGGCGATTATAACGGCGTAAAAAGATGTTTTGAAATGGTTGTAGAAAACCGAGTTTGAAAATCGTCATTACGACCGCCTAGAAAGGCGTGTTAAAATGGTTATAAAAACCGGGTTTGAAAATCGTCATTATGACGGCCTAGGAAGGCGTGTTGAAATGGTTATTAAAAACCGGGTTTGAAAATCGTCATTATGACGGCCTAGAATGACATGTTGAAATGGTTATAAAAACCGGGTTTGAAAATCGTCATTACGATGGCCTAGGAAGGCGTGTTAAAATGGTTATAAAAACCGAGTTTGAAAATCGTCATTACGACGACCTAAGGCGTGTTGAAATGGTTCTAAAAACCGGGTTTGAAAATCGTCATTACGACGGCCTACAAAGGCGTGTTGAAATGGTTATAAAAACCGGGTTTGAAAATCGTCATTACGACGGCCTAGGTAGGCGTGTTGAAATGGTTATAAAAAACCGGGTTTGAAAATCGTTATTATGACGGCCTAGGAAGGCGTGTTGAAAAGCAACGGTCGGCAAAAGACCGAGGTTTGAAATGGCCACTATAACGGCGCAAAAGGTGTTTTTGAAAGTTTGAAAATGACACGGAAGGACTTATGATCACATAGCACATAAGCACTCACAGTTTCATTATATAATGCATTGTGCTGACATGGGTTTTGGCTTAAAAGGGTGGGTTACACACCAAGCAATCAAACCCCGATTTACGAGAGGGATACCAATCCAAACAAAATGTGTAAGGAGGGTGCCCTAGCCTCGTGCTCGAAGGTAATGAAAGCTCTTTGACGAAACAGAGATGTGTATCGTCAATGGTATGCTTGACTCAATCGGGATTCGAAACGCGGGGATGAGAAAACTCAAACCGACGAGATGAGCCAATTGGTCGAAAAGGTTAGGTTGTGGGCCCGGAAAAGGAAGCCGACCGTGACCGTAATATCAATTAATGTATTCCAACCAATACCTCATTCGAGTCTCACCATCTAGGGATCACAAAGATACAAGTGTTCTAGTTTACCCCAGTGGAGTCGCCAATCTGTGGACATGGCCCACCTGCGTATGCCCAGCCGAACTGTGGACAATGGCAGCGGTCTTTTGAAAGCCACGCTCGGCGGCGTAAAAATGCTTTCGACCGGATCGTTTTAGATCGGTCGGTTTCGTCTCGGCAAAGGTTGCAAAACGATTAGAGATGTTCGGAGTCGCCACCAAGCATTTGTGGGATGCTTGGAACCTGTTCGAATCCACTTTATACCTCGGTCAAACGAAGCACAATTCAATGTTTGACATAGGTACTAAAGATAAGGAATCATCCCTCTTTAGCATCCTATCTCTAGAATGACTCTCGTACGCCCTGAAAAAGGCCGTCCACTATCCAAAGTTTCTGAGTAAGAGGTGAAGGTACGTATTGGGAAGCTCTTTAATCAGACACCCAATCCCGCCCGCGGTAGCGGCCTCTACTGATCGATCTTGGTTGATTGAATGCAAAAGTTTAATAAAACGGTTTAAATGCATGAATGCCCATCCAATAGTTTAAACCTAACATGTGAGAGCTTTCTAAGTCGGTTGATTTAATCCAAGTATCAAGTATAAGATGTCGAGTTGTATTTAAAAGTTGATTTGCATGCAAGACGGAAATTAAGCATCCATTTACCAAATTGGGTTTATGGTGCATAACGTGATCCATTTGTCTTAGTAAGGTATTTTGCAATTACGGTTTTTGAATGAGAAAATTAGTCGTCTGATCCGTCCTATATGTTGGAGTGTCCTCGACAATAATGCGATCATAATTGTCGATCATGATGATCACATGTTTAAATCTCAAATTTAAGAATACATGAGGGAAAGTAATACTTTACAGTCAACTGGTCCACACATATCGGTAATGATTGGCTGACTAGAGTTTGACATTACTGTCGTACGACGGTGATGATCAGTTGATACCCCGAGGTCATACCTATAGGGTAATACTCTTATTTTATTATCTAATTAATCGCATGCCGATACGAGTTAATTAAATTGCTTAAAATTGACGGATGATTTTGTGAGTAAAATTAACGTGTCTCATTGTAATTCGATTAAATAAGATACGGTCTAAGTAATCGAATTGTTTTAGATTAATTTATTGTTTACGAAACAATTGAAACAGATTGAATAATTTATTATAAATACAAGTTGTTGTAATTTATAATTCGATAAACCATTTTGGTACAAGTAATTAAGAATTACTAGTTAATTTTGTATGTGACATATTTTATTAATATGTTGATTTTTAATATGTTAAAAATACATTATATTGTGACATGTCATGTAACATATCAGATATGACAAAATTGACAAATGACAAAATAAAATGGACTTTCCATTTTATGTTTGTACCGAAAAATGGAGGGAGGATTAGGGTTTATATTGTGTTGTTTATTTTAAATGGAAACACAATGATTAAGACCCTACTCATAGCCATGCACACGTAGTCTAATATTGAGAAGAACAAAGACCATGCATTGGCCTCTAATCACCCCCTCCCCCCCCCCCCCAACCGGTTTTCTACTTGAAAAAGGCAATGGTTTTTCTTCTATAATTATTCAACTCTACACTTTATATCTTTCTAGTGTTAGAAAAATAATAGAACAACTCTCTACATTTGTGAAATAAATTAGAGATAGAAACCACACAAAATCCTCTCCTCTTAACCGAAAAGGAGAGAACAAAAATCCAATTTTTGTGTCAAGTTTAAGTTAGATTTTAATTAATACTAGATCATATTAGTTATAATTATTAAGGGTGTTGCTTTGGGTATAATTCCTTAGGAGAGATTCTACACTTGAATCTTGTTCTTCCACATTTGGAAAGCTCAAGAACTAGCAAGAAGGTGAACTTGCTAGTGCCCTTTGTTCCGAAATTATCAATGTAAGAATTGATTTTCTCCTTATACTTGTAATCGTTTTGCATGCATAAGATCCTATTTAATTTTATGACTAAATTAAACTATCATACTATGAATATGTAAACATTTGAGATTAATGAATCCTAACAAGTGGTATCAGAGCACAAGGTTGTTTCATGCAAAATCGGGATTGTTTTTCCGAGTTAATTAGTTAACAAATAAAACTTGTTGTTTAGGATTTATGAAGATAAATCACGAAATAATTTTGCATGTTAAACGTTTATGGTCCTAAATGGATTTTAGGTCATATTGGATGATTTATGGATTTTATTGTTCATTATATATATTATTGGCATTAAAATGTGATTTTTATGAGAAAAATGTCCTTTTTGGACGAAAAATAGCTAAACTTCGAATTTTTCAGTTATTTTTGGATATGTTTTCACATATAATATCTACTGGTTGCAAGTTAAATTTCATGAAAAACTAAGTTATTTTGCACAAAATATGAATTTTATGAGTTTAAATCGAATTTAAAGGGTTTCTTAGGTTAATATGAGTTATATTTCGAATCTGGTCATGAAACTTTTATATGTTGTCACATGTATTTTTACTCAGTGTGTGTAAAAATCTTAGATGGATTGAACTATTTTTGTATGATTTATGAATTTTTTGAGTAAAAAAATTCGATAAATAGTGACTTAAATTAGCCTATAATGCTAAAACATATTTCATGACTAAAGAAAAACGTCATATGTTGCATTTTATCCCACATTTCAGATCTAAAAGTGAACAGTTGATTATAATTAATTTTCTCATATTTTAGTGGTCATATTTGATAAAACCGATAAACCGCAACGATATTTTTCTCGAAAATTTTCGAAATTTTAACCTAAGTTTTGAACATTATAAGTGTCATGGTATTTTTTCCAGTATGTTCATGAGTTTAAATTTCAAATTATGAAATTATTTGAAATTATTATAATTTAATTTGGAGTTTATAATATAAAATTATATTTTGAGTCCAAATGAACAATATTAGAAATTCAAGTTTAATTATTGTCAAAAATTTTGTGAAAATTAAATTTTGAGTCCTAAAAGGTTAGGGTAATTAACTTGAACATAAATGTGATTTATGAAATGTTTCATGATTTTGATAGTTAATAATCATTCAAATCCATAAAACCGAGAAAAATATATGATATTAGCTCTTTAAAGGCGATAAGGCATAAAATTGAGCATGTTCATACATATTTTAATGCTGCATTTTATTTATGATTGTCATATTTTTTATTTATATAATTTTTGGATTATGTAATTTTACTTAGTATGGCCTTAGTTTTTAATTGGTATTACCAGGAATGTATGGGAATATCGATTCGGTTGTAATTATTGTGATCTCGTATCACCGTTTTGTAATTTAATAGATTTAATTTTTATTACAAATGTATAATAGGAAATTATGTAATTTTAATTATTACTTGTAATTCCGGAGATCCTTGAAGACGGTGCCATTAGGAAAGGCGTTCCGACAAGACCGTGTTGCCTTGGAATGCGTGCCAAGTGAAGTTCAACGGACCAATGGAGTTGGTTTCCGAATTTGTAATAGTTAATTAAATTTTCTTTTAAGAAGGTCATACTAGGATTTTATGTTTTATGTTTTGCATTTATTTATATGTTTGCATGCATCGCTAAATCGCCATAACTAAACATGCATTTTATTTTATCGTATCATCGACCGTGTCAATTATAATTATCGTAGTTCACCGCTTTAGTTCACTTAAAACGTGATAGATAATAAATTGACAAGACCTCTCACTAAATAATAATTGAGATTTAGCCTTACCAAATTGTAGAACCCACGAAACCCAATTTCATAAGGGAGTTAATCCGGCTTCACCGTAATACAAACCTTGTTACATTGGCGAAGTGGGGTAGTAAAAAGTTATTACATCGAAATTTGGATTGAGCTCAACGAAAGTATTCGTGACCGTAATCGCATGTGTTCCGGGCTAAAGATAAATAATAGAGTAATTTTATCGACCGAGAGTTCTAGAAGTAGAATCGATTAAAGAGTTAATCTACCGAGTTATATTGATAAGGGATGAATCGGCTTACCGTGCCCGAGTTAATATGAATTTGGATCTCGGGATCATTTATAATAGTTGGGTGGAGGTCACTATATAAATGTTTAAAACTTGTTTAAATTATTTACAAGTAATATTTTAACGATAAATGTTTAATATTTCCATTATTCCGTTATCATATTGTTCCTCAAATTATATACGATATCATTTCGATATTAGTTCAAATCTCCATTAAAACATCGTAACTAAAGACAAAAAAAATTGAATTTTCTTCTAAAACCTCATAATAACCATTGCAAGGATCTCTTGTGAAGAGTATAGATAAAGGTTATTCGTGATCAAAAGAGATTTTGATTCTTGACTAACATATCTACTTACAATGGATTATTTCTCATGTGCTTAATTGAGTTAAGTACTTTGAAACGTTAAATCATTGGGTGACTAGATTTGTTAGAAATCAAAATTGACCAAAATACCGCAACCACTTCAATGGAAGTTTTAAGACTAAACGTATGAATTGAAGAGTAGTCTTCATGAAATTAAATTTTGATTCTCCAAGCAAAGACTCATTGAAATGAGTGGAAGCATTCTCTTAACCGTTAAGAATAGGACGAGGTTCAAAGAAGTAAAATTAGAATGGAATTGATACAAGGTAATGATAAAAGTAAAGTTATTGAGAATAACGATACTAAACCTATCAATCCCAACCGATAAACTTTCCATTTTGGAAGTGTTAGACACTGAAAGGAAACTACCCCAAATTATTGAAGAATCAACAAGTTAGTTGTGGGACATCTAATGGGACTTTCTTCTTTAAATGTTTATTTGATTGACATAAATTTTGCTAGTACTACTTCGTCAATATTAGAAACCGGTGGTGGTTTTCATCATTGTATTCGATACATAAGATGATTATAATATGACGACTAGCATCAAATAATGTCGAGAGATAGAGTCATTGTGTACTCAATCTAGTTTTTGGGTTTAAAGTTGTACTTAATTATGACTATTAAGTGCATAAACTCTGAATAAGAATATAATCTTATTAAGATACAAAAGAGGTTTCACTTTTGTGACCCTATACACCACGATTTGATGTATGGCTAGCCCATTATCAAGGTGATTATATTCTAAACCAAACTAGAATGATATATCATGTAGATGATGCAAGACTCAAATTGGTAACCCAAGATTAAACTTTAAATTCTGGAATGATGAACGCAAAGAATTAGCGAGTACTCTTGGAACCATTAGATTGTTAATCTTATGGTATATGCGTATCTTGTATTCAAAGAAAGATGTCTCGTGCCTTTTGGTTAAAAAGAAGATCGAGGATGTAAATCATTGAACCAGAATAGGTTGATCATTTTCTTTTACCAACGATTTAAGTTGACACTAATGTGTTCACTTAATAAGGTAAAAAGATAAATCTTTGAAGAAGTTCAAAGAGTTCCAGGAATCACGATTTAGTCGTGATGAGATTATCTAAGTAAAGACTTTGATATAAGCCAAAGGAAATGTGATATATTATCACAAGTTAATCTCTCTTAGCACGCATTATGGGATAAGGTGTGGTTAAATGAAGATATCAAAGCTTATTCGATATGGTTTGGACTTTAATCAAGTTACTTTTAGTTACCTGATCCTTTTGGGGATTTTATCATTTTGTCTAAATTATTTTTCCACTAAATCTAAAACGATTCATATGAGATATGAAAAAGTAGGGTACGATGCTTGTAAGTTTTCACAAGAAGCAAATGCTCATTTTTCCTTACAATAATCATGAGTAAATCGGGTTTGTGGCTCGTGAAGCTGTCTTTCTAGAATACAAGTTTATTTCTAGAAGACAGAGTGGGAGAAAATATTCAAGAGCCACAAAAGAATTGTGTCAAAAATTGTATGTCGCAAGAAACTGGTCTTTCTTGGCTACGTGACGTTATTTCTTCGAAACCTAGGAGGTTGAACTCATCACTTGTTGAGGATGATGAATTCGTGTTAATTTTAGAAAGTAAAGAGATTACAACTTACAAAGAAATTGTTTGATTCAAATTACTTTTGGAAAGTAATGAACATATGACTTATATGAGAGTGTTTAAGTCACAACTCAATATAAGGCTTAGAGCCATGAAAATCCGAAATAAATTCTAAGTGGAATTGTTGGATATCAAAGAGAGATATCAAAGCTTGATTAGTTGCAAAGTGTTTTGCACTATTCGGATCTTCTTAGTGATTATGTTTCATTATGATGATATTTATATAGCGAGTGAATCTAAAACCCATTTCTTCTTTAAAGAAGGAATGTATTCGATACATGTCATGTGTTTTATAGATTCTTACAATCCTAAGACAATGTGCAAATTAAGAGATAGTCTTAAGTAGGACATCAATGAGTTGGATTCAATGTTTTGATCATGTTATAAAACTTTTTTCGATGGGTCGAGAAGTTGTGTTTATACATGAAGTTTAGTGGGAGTTACGGAAATTTTGATTAATCTTATATGTGGATGACATATTGATCATTGGGAATGATTTAAGACTTTTGGAGTAATATAATATATCTTTAATATCCAGATTTATGGAGATAAATCCACATGATATTAGCGCCAAATAAGAAGTCTTATGTTGATAATATTCATGATTAGTTCAATCGAGTTGAACATATTTGATTGATTCCATTTGCTTCGCATTTCATTCCGGATCAATTAAATGAGTAATGATGTATAACACTTCATATACTTTGAGTATGATGAATTGTTTCAGATCGAATTTAAGTAATAGTTACCTAGTAGCCATATAGATTATCCTTAAGTGCTTGAGGAAGCATTAAGGATGTAAAGTTAAGTGTTTTTGATGCAATTCACTAATTTGTGTAAGGGCTTACACTAATGACTGTTGAGATTGTATAAGTTTTCGGACAAAAACCGTATTCAAAACACCTAAAGATGTTTAAGGAACCATTGTGGCTATGTTATTTAAGAAATGGATTTGTTAGAATCGTTCCAGGCAATAAAGAACAATGAGAGATGCTTACAACGGAAATTGAGTACACTTACAATCATGAGATGTGCGAGAGGGATGGGTCCCGCACACTGTGAAAACAGTGGGAGCTATTCTTAGAGTAGAGAGCTTATGTCTAGATTGGACTAGACACGTACTCAGAAAGTTTTGTAATGCAAATGTATACATTACAAAGGAAAACGAGTATGTAGTAAGGTTAAGTAAGGTACAAGAATTTGATAAAACCTACTAACCAAAGACTTCTCATAGACTTAACATGATGAGTCATGTCATTTCAATTGGATTGAGATGAACAACTACATACATGATCAAATTGGATTATAAGAATATGAAGTAGTAATCGGGTATTAATTATTCATATGTGATAATCACATTTGTCGTTCGAGTTTTTACTTTAAAAACTCTTTTATTACTTTGTTATATCCAAATGGGTTGTAGAGACAATGATTGAACCCCATTAAAGTGAACGAGAATTAACATAGTATTCGCCCATAGTCACTTGTATGAGGTGACGTCTCGAAGTGACTAGAGTGTGATGCGATTAATGGCAAGTTCAAGTGCCATAGAGTCATAAGAGATGACTAGTCGATCACATAGGCAGGCGGTTTGGAACACTCTGTCGGGCTAATGACCGCTTATAGATTTCTGGCAAATTTATATATAGCCTGGTCTTGGCGAGAGCTACTATAGTATTCTAATGAGTCGATTCTTTCGACTAAAGACTGTTTGCCCAAGGTGGCACAGTTTCAGAGTAACTTTGATTTATGTTCCTACGACCTTCGTAAATGGGGTTAAAGGGCTTATTTTGGGTTATGATGAGCTGTGCCTAGTTGAAGGGAATAGTGCAATAAGAATTGTCCACCCCTTTGTCAGGGTTAAAACAATATCTCTGGGTCACTCGAGGAGTAATGAACTGGAAATGCGTGGCCATGCTCGGAAGATATCTATTGTAGATAATTCCGGTCAATCAGTTATTTTCCAGATCGAGGAAACCACTCTCGATATGATCACTTGCAAGTATGACCCAAAAGACACCTTCAATTGAGTGGGAGATAGTAATAGGACAAGAGAATTGGTGTCGCATACTTGTCGAGGACAAGTGGGAGATTGTTGGAGTATCCCCGACAGTAATGCGATCACAATTATCGATCATGATGATCACATGTTTAAATCTTATATTTAAAAATACATGAGGGAAAGTAATACTTTACAGTCAATTTATCCACACATATCGGTAATGATTGGCTGACTAGAGTTTGACATTACTGTCGTACGACGGTGATGATCAGTTGATACCATGAGGTCATACCTATAGGGTAATACTCTTAATTGATTATTTAATTAATCGCATGCCGATACGAGTTAATTAAATTGCTTAAAATTGACGGATGATTTTGTGAGTAAAATTAACGCGTCTCATTGTAATTCGATTAAATAAGATACGGTCTAAGTAATCGAATTGTTTTATTACTTAGATTAATTTATTGTTTACGAAACAATTGAAACAGATTGAATAATTTATTATAAATACAAGTTGTTGTAATTTATAATTCGATAAACCATTTTGGTACAAGTAATTAAGAATTACTAGTTAATTTTGTATGTGAAATATTTTATTAATATGTTGATTTTTAATATGTTAAAAATACATTATATTGTGACATGTCATGTAACATGTGACATATGACAAAATTGACAAATGACAAAATAAAATGGAGTTTCCATTTTATTTTTGTACCGAAAAATGGAGGGAGGATTAGTGTTTATATTGTGTTGTTTATTTTAAATGGAAACATAATGATTAAGACCCTACTCATAGCCATGCATGTAACACCCCACGGTAATTGAAGAGGTCCAGTGATAGGCTTAAATGACTAGTGCTTAAAGGGATTGGAAGTACTACTCATATCAACAAAGTGCACTTTCTTTTATGGTCATCCATGCGAAAGAACTCCAAAGTTAAGCGTGCTTGACTGGGAGTAGTCTTAGGATGGGTGACCTCCTGGGAAGGTTTCCGGGATGCGCATGAGTGAGGACAAAATGCGCTATAAAGGACCCGTGTTGATCTGTGGGCCATGTACACAGCCTGGTGAGCTATCATAAGTAACCGCTCCCGACCCGGTTTGGGCCGGGGTGTTACAATGCACACCTAGTCTAATCTTGAGAAGAACAAAGACCATGCATTGGCCTCTATTCCCCCCCCCCCCCCCCAAAGCGGTTTTCTAATTGAAAAAAGCAAAGGTTTTTCTTCCATAATTATTCAACTCTACACTTTATATTTTTCTAGTGTTATAAAAATAATAGAACAACTCTCTACATTTGTGAAATAAACTTAGAGATAGAAACCACACAAAATCCTGTCCTCTTAACCGAAAAGGAGAGAACAAAAATCCAATTTTTGTGTCAAGTTTAAGTTAGACTTTAATTAATACTAGATCATATTAATTATAATTATTAAGGATGTTGCTTTGGGTATAATTCCTTAGGAGAGATTTTACACTTGAATCTTGTTCTTCCACATTTGGAAAGCTCAAGAACTAGCAAGAAGGTGAACTTGCTAGTGCCCTTTGTTCCGAAATTATCAGTGTAAGAATTGATTTTCTCCTTATACTTGTAATCGTTTTGCATGCATATGATACGATTTAATTTTATGACTAAATTAAACTATCATACTATGAATATGTAAACATTTGAGATTAATGAATCCTAACACTATATCCGGGTTAGCTGCAGTCGGGGTCGTCCTAGACCAATGCTGGAAGGGGAACAGACCCTGCATCAGGCAGCCAGAAGAGGTACGAGCCTATTGGCGATGTAAGGAGGTCTCACCTGGTTTGAAAATAGGAAGAGAAGTGGCTTGCTTTGGCGCGAGTCAGTCAACGGTATATGAAGTGTTCTGACCATTGAAAAACGTTTATAAAACGGGTTGAAAGATGGGTATTTGAACCCGTTTTGGTTTGAAAAGGCCGTTTAGGCCGCTTTTGTGTTGATTTGAAGAACGAGACTTGAATAATCGTCATTGTTTTGACGATACTCGATGTTGGGTTCGACTTTGTAAGCTTGACATGAATAGTTTTTAAAATGAATATGAACTAATTGTTTTAAGTTCATTTGAATATAATTAGTCGATACTCATCATCGTACTTGGGTTAAAATCCGACATGGTATGTAGAACCAAGGATGACTTTGTATTGGTGACTAATACATTTATTTTGAAAATGTAAGAAAAGGATAAAAGGCTTTAAAATACCCTTCAAAATGTAAAGAAATGAAATAAAAGGCTTTACAATACCTTTTAAATGTAATTAACGAGATATTATCACCGAAACACGGATTAAACCGTCATGGTATTTTAAAAACCAGGGTGAAAAATGTTTCATGGTTAAAGTTTGTAGAAAATGGTTTGAAAATACTTGAAATGGTAAAAACCGATTACAAATATGAAAATGAAAAATAGAGGAAAAGAAGAGACCAAACACGGTTTGGACTTAAGGGTGAGGTAGGCTGCTTTAGGCGCGAGCCTGTGTGCTACGTAAGTAGCCTCTGCCTCAACCAAAAATTCGGTTTTTGGCTCATTCTTCCCATGTTTTGGACCATGTTATGCATGATTTAGCATGTTATAGTCATGAAACAAGTAAAGACATGATAAAAAGAGGATTTTTACACTCTCATACTTACATGCTTGGCTTATGGCGAGAAACCGACGTAAGTGTATCAACTGGTTTGGTCAGAAAAGACTCGGTTTAAACTCGTTTTAGTAAGGAAAAAGAGTGTTTTGTTAAGTTTAGTGATGATGTAGTGGTCGAAATGGTCGGTCAAGTGATTTAATGAACGATGACGGTACCAAACAATGTGTAAGGCTTGTGTTTACGATCGGTAGATCGTAAACACGTGTCGGATTGTGACTTAGGAAGTCGAGTCTAGAATTTTAAGGGAGAAAAGAAGGGGCGGACACTCGCGTAACTGCAGACACCTCAAAATGTCTACCTAGCCTTGCGGGTACCCGATAATGAGGCTAAAATTAAATGACTAAATGGAAATTGACAATGTTATAATTAAAGGCTCTTTACACTTATTTTCCGAGAAATTACTAAAAATGACACGAACCCACCGAAAAGCCTTCTATTCTCACCTAACCCCACTACGTGTTATGACCATTTGATAAACTGAAGTGGTTATTTATGAAAATGATTCCAATGACTTATTATTAGCCCAAAACCAAATGAGAAGTAATCGTGTTAAAGGCCCACAACCTCCATGCAAAAACCAATGGAAATATAATTGTTAGTCACTAAATTGTACGGAAGTTGATATCCATGCTATACAGGCATACTACAGCACCATGAAACAAGTTGTAAAGTCCTAGTGCAAGAGCAATACAACAACATCGAAGTGATAAGATTCGTACGTATTTATCTATCAAGATCCGGTGTCAGCTATATCAAAATATTCAACGGACCAAGATATAAATTCTATGTTTCGGAAATACGAGTCTTAACTAACTTACTCTCATCGTGACACTATATAAACACCCGCAAATACACGGAAAAGAAAAAACATACTGACAAAATATAGGAGACACACATCTCGTCTTAAGACCAGATCCAGAAATTTAATACTCATATCACCCGTCTCAAATATACCAGTTTCAAGATCAAACCATTCAAATAAATCGTCCCAGTTTCTATAAGTGCATAAGAGCCAATAATTTACGACAAAGTCGAAATTCATTCATAGTCAACATCCACATAGGCCTGAGGGTACCAAATTTAAATAAGTTTTCTTTACTCTTTATTTTGCTCTTTTATTTATTTTCTCTATTTTATCGTATAATTGTATATAAACTAACCCATTTAACTTGTGTTTGTACATAATTTATATTGTCTTTCTTTTCTTTGTCTTAAATTCGTCAAATATATAATATTACAAATAAATAGTAGAGGCCGTCAGTTTGATGGGCGGTCCGGGTGCCTAACACCTTCCCTGACCGTACCTTTACCCCCGAATCCGCAATCTTTGGTTCAGAACGGAGTGACGGATCAGTCGCCATTCCAGGGATCAAAAGGGGTCTTTTCCGTTAAAATTGTTTTTGTATGTTTTTTTATAAAACCTACTGGCGACTCCATACAATTACTTATTTCGAAAAAGAAGATTTTTTCAGGGATCTCACAGTGGCGACTCCGCTGGGGACTAATAAGAGGGTAAGACTTGAAATTTTATTTGTATTATCGTATATTTGACGTTTTTTGTATTACAGTTCCATGAATTCGAATGTGCATGTCTTAATGCGACGTGGCTTATTACCTCTATTATCCAAATTGCGTCATGTGTTTGTTGTCACCTAAAGCTAAAAATTCCGATCGTTTCGCACACTGAGCATTTATAAGATTGCTTACTACTCTCATATAGTCATATTCATGAAATTTAATGCTCATGCTTCTGTTTTACAGTATTTTGTTTTTTTTTTCAATTGTATTATCAGAATATTTATTGAAAAGACAAAAAAGGTGTACACCTATTTCACCGTTAGCCAATATTACGCCATTTAAGCTACCCTATTTCACCCTCGGTAAAGTATGTTGTATACTTAGAAGGTCCATTCGACCGACTAGGCCTTACACATATTTTCCACCTCATGACGTCGCGTTTTGGCAATTCGTTTGGTCCATATGACTGGGGGAGCACAAAAGCGAGAGATACCCTCGGTTGTTTTAATGTCGTGAGTACCCAATTTCCAACCCATTAACCTAGCCATAGATCCCGTAGAACCTTTGATTAGGACATTTGCCTTTTATGCTTTGTGTTGTAACTAGCTTCATATCATTGATCTGTTTGTCACCAAATTAATAAATACATGCGTGAGTTTTTAAGATTTGCGTTTAGATCATTCAGTATTTTTTAACTAAAAATTGTACGTAAGTAGTAAGCTAGAATGCATTAATAAATTGTAATAGTATTGTTGCCTTCAACAAATATCATCCATTAGAGTAGGTTTTACCAGCTTTGGTCCACTGACAATATTAACTTTAGCATTGAATTAGTCATGCATAGTCATTACGCGATTTTAGTTACGGAGTAGAAGTACTTGGCAATAGGATGCTCATATTCTTCTCTGTAGATTTGTTTAGCATCTGACCACCATCATGCATAGTCATTAGCCATTACACGGTTACATACATTGTAAAAAGATTGCATTACTGCACAGTCTCGATTTTTTTTGTTTCTTTTCTCCTTTCAAAAATTCCGTTTTCTAAAAAAATAGGGGTCCTAATTTAATTTTCTTTTCAATCTTTTTTTTCCTTCTATTTTTTTTTTCAAAATTAAAAAAAAAAACTCATTTGTAATCCATTGTAGAAGTCTGTATAAGTCTTATAACACATCGAGTCCCTCCATTAATTCCAATAAAAGTGTCCCGGATTTCTACTCCTAGAGTCATGTCAACCGGTTTGAATAAATAAACACAGGGTAAGCACCGACAAGTCAATAAAGCAAGGAAAATCACTCTTACTGTCATATAATAACTCTGTTGCTGGCATTCTCACACACACACAACAAAAAAAGATAAGTTTACTTAAGAGTCTAATTAAGTTAGGACCATCCTACTCCTTTTTGAGTTGCATAAATAAATAAATAAAAGAGCATATGTCATTTTTATTAGTCACTTGTTCTACTCTTTACCCTTAACTAGTAGAATAGACTTGAAATACTTTAGGGCGTATCTCTTTAGTATAGATCAATCGACCTCTTAGAGTCAGCCTGAACGAGGGCGTGCATTTGACCATCTTTTCCATCTCATGTGGTGTGATAATTCCTTGATCGTCGTGTCTCTAGGTGACTCTAAGTTTGGAGACTCCATATTTCTACCTGATTCGTCAATTTTCCATATGACTGTCAAATGACCACAAATTGCTTTCTACCAAATTTGTTAATTTCTCATATCTCAAATGACTATCAGATGAGCACAACTCATACGATCGACCATTTTATCCAAATATTATCATTCACTACCATTGGTGCTTGAAAATCAGCTAAAAAATATTCAAACTAGATTCTCAGTACACCCGTGTCCAAACATACCAAATAAGACACGGGAGCGCGCACTCCGTGCCATTTTATAGGTCACCATTAGTCTCTTAGAATGAACTTAAAATGTGAGTCCAAATATCAATACAAGCTCAAAAATACTCACACCGAAGACTCTCATAAGTCAACAAAAGTTCCAGTCAAAGTTGCAATCAACTCTAATGACAGAAGTCTCAAAATTTCATAAGAAAAAAATTTCAGCCAAAAGTTGCAATTGAATCCAATGTCAAGAGTCCCAAAAGTCAAAGACAAAAAAAAATGATCTCTGGTCCGAATCCAGTATTAAAGGTCTCAAAAAGTCAAAGACAAAAAATTATGATCTCAAATAGATACAATATCAAAAGTCTTAAAGCTCTCAAAATTTCACAAGACAAAACAATTCCAGTCAAGTTGCAATTTAAATTTCAGAGTAGTCATTTTTCATTCCTCAGACAAGTCAATCCACAGTTTCATTGTCTCTATTCCTCTTGGGACGATCCTTTCATTCATTTAGGTGAGTGAGAGAGGCACACAGATCTCCACTGTCTTCCAACACCATAGTACCTTCTACTCCATTCCATTTATCACCCTCGTTCAGCATCTAAGAATTCGGGGGATGTACACTAAGTTTATACGGTCACATAAATATTTTATTTCCTTGGTATTAGTTTTGCTTAATTAGTAGAGCTTGTTACTTTAAAGAGGGCAGAACTCATAAAAAATAACTCAAATTCACATGTCAAATAAAGATGATAAACATTCTCCAAACCAGAGAAATTGTTAAAAGTTACTTTCAAAGTAAAATGTCTAGTCAGTGTCCGGACTTCTACTTGGATCACATTTGGGTTAGACCCCATATTTTTCAAAATCTTTTCAAAAAAATATCAATTCAAATATTTTCAAAAAAAAACTCAATTTTTGCATTAAAAAAAAAACTCAATTTTTGAAAAAAAAAAAATCTTTTCAACAAAATATCAATTCAAAAATTTTACCGGTTTCAAAATCAATCAAAAATTTTCCAGCCTTTTCCTGAAATAAAATATTGCGATTTTCAAATTCAACTTATTTCGAAATAAAATTTTGAAATTAAACTTGGTCGGCAGGCCCTGACATGCATTTTGAGTTCTTAAAATAAAATTTTTTGAACTTGCCTTTTGCGAAATAAAATTTTGCAATTTTCAAACTTATCGGTCGGCGGGCTCTAACACGCATCTAAGTTTGTAAAATAAAATTTTACAATCTTATCCATCCTTTTTCAAAATTAAATTTTGAATTCCTTTGGTCGGCAGGCCCTGACATGCATCTGAGTTCTTAAAAATAAATTTTTCTGAACTTACCCACAAAAATAAAATTTTGCATACTAGTTTGTAAAATAAAATTTTACATTCTAATCCTTTTTCAAAATAAAATTTTGAATTCTTTGGTCGGCAGGCCCTGACATGCATTTAAGTTCTTAAAATAAAATTTTCTGAACTTCCTTTTTGCGAAATAAATTTTGCAAATCCTACTTTGTATAATAACATTTTACATTCTAATCCCTTTTCAAAATAAAATTTTGAATTCCTCGGTCAGCGGGCCCTGACACACATTCGAACTTGTGAAATCAAATTTTGCAGGTACACTCTTAAGTGAAACAAAGTTTTACTTAACCAGATTCCAGACCAGCTAAACAAAGTTTGGTTATACTAGATTCCAGACCAGCGAAACAAAGTTTCGCTCTACGAGATCCAGACCAGCTAAACAAAGTTTAGCTATACCAGGTTCCAGATCAGTTAAACAAAGTTTAGCTATTCCAGACCAGCAAAACAAAGTTTTGGTTTACCAGATTCCAGACCGGCGAAACAAAGTTCTGTCATGCCATGCCAGTTTCCAGATTGGTGAAACAAAGTTTTACCAGCTCCATTCCAGATTGACAAAACAAAGTTTTGTCATGCCAGTTCCAGACCGGCCAAACAAAGTTTGGCTATACTAGTTGCAGACCAGTGAAACAAAGTTTCATTATGCCAGTTTCGGACCAACGAAACAAAGTTTCGTTACACCAGTTCCAGCTTCATTCCAAATTAGTAAAACAAAGTTTCGCTAAGCCAGATTCCAGCTGTTCCAGACAAGTAATATAAGAGGCCCATGTACGTTTCTTATCCTTTATCTGTCCCGACCGGACTACTTTGACCTTCGTCTTACTCATACTCGGTCAAAGTGGGGGCTTCTGTAGACACCTCAAAATGTCTAACTGGCCTTGCGGGTACCCGATGATGAGGCTAAAATTAAATGACTAAATGGAAATTGACAATGTTATAATTAAAGTCTCTTTACACTTATTTTCCGAAAAATAACTAAAAATGACACGAACCCACCGAAAAGCCTTCTATTCTCATCTAACCCCACTTCGTGTTATGACCATTTGATAAACTGAAGTGGTTATTTATGAAAATGATTCCAGTGACTTATTATTAGCCCAAAACCAAATGAGAAGTAAACGTGTTAAAGGCCCACAACCTCCATGCAAAAACCAATGGAAATATAATTGTTAGTCACTAAATTGTACGGAAGTTGATATCCATGCTATACAGCAGCATGAAACAAGTTGTAAAGTCCTAGTGCAAGAGCAATACAACAACATCGAAGTGATAAGATTCGTACGTATTTTTCTATCAAGATCTAATGTCAGCTATATTAAAATATTCAACGGACCAAGACATAAGTTCTATCTTTCGGAAATACGAGTCTTAACTAACTTCCTCTCATCGTGACACTATATAAACACCCGCAAATACACGGAAAAGAAAGACATACTGACAAAATATAGGAGACACACATCTCATCTTAAGACCAGATCCAGAAATTCAATACTCATATCACCCATCTCAAATATACCAGTTTCAAGATCAAACCATTCAAATAAATCGTCCCAGTTTCTATATAAGTGAATAAGAGCCAATAATTTACGACAAAGTCGAAATTCATTCATAGTCAACATCCATATAGGCCTGAGGGTACCAAAATTAAATAAGTTTTCTTTACTCTTTATTTTCCTCTTTTATTTATTTTCTCTATTTTATCGTATAATTGTATATAAACTAACCCATTTAACTTGTGTTTGTACATAATTTATATCGTCTTTCTTTTCTTTGTCTTAAATTCGTTAAATATATAATATTACAAATAAATAGTAGAGGCCGTCAGTTTGATGGGCGGTTCGGGTGCCTAACACCTTCCCTGACCGTACCTTTACCCCCGAATCCGCAATCTTTGGTTCAGACCGGAGTGACGGATCAGTCCTCATTCCAGGGATCAAAAGGGGTCTTTTCCGTTAAAATTGTTTTTGTATGTTTTTTTATAAAGCCTACTGGCGACTCCATACAATTACTTATTTTCAAAAAGGAGATTTCTCACGGGCTCTCACAGTAACTCTCAAATGGTTGCATTTGAGGGGTATTTATAGGAAAATGAGTGGTTGTGTGAGTTTTGAGCGACGTGGCCACCTGGGCTGCTCAAAGAGCCGCGAGCCACGTCGCACACCTCCGAGGTGTCTTGTCGCTTTCGCACAAGTTTAATCATGGTTTGTTCTATCCTAGGATTTGGATGAACATGTTTGGTACTTGACTATGTAATATTCCGGGAAATCTTAACATAGAAGGTTTTGAATGGTTTGTTTTTTGTGTTTGACTCGGTTTGACTCGTTGTTGGAGTCGGGATTTGAATTTTGGGCCGGTTTTTGGTCCGGTGTCGGTTTTGACTCTAGTTAGTGTCATTGCGACCCCGTCGTCATGCATTAAACATTCCAGGTACTTTTGAGAAGTTTTGAAATGTTGTATTTTCGAAATCGTTTTAAGTTTTCCGACGTAAAGTTGTACATGAACTGTCGATCAAACGCCGCGATTCCTAAGCATGTTGTAATCCGATAATCATCGGGTGTTTGTTGGAGTCACAGCAGATACTGGGTATCTACATACCCATCCATGAATGACAGTTGGGCGTGCTCGGTGGTATTGTCCACCAGGATGTTAACATGTGGCAAAGGGAAGTTGTCCTTTGGACTTGCTTTGTTCAGATCCCTGAAGTCGACGCAAAACCAAATTCTCCCAGTCATAGTATTCAGACACTTTGATGAACCCAGCTTTGAACTGCTTATCCACCTCTTCCTTGATTTTTAGGGCCCATTCAGGGCGCATTAGGCGCAATTTTTGCTTTACGGGTTTAGCTCCGGGTTTAATGGGTACCATGTGCTCCGCAATCTCCCTGTCAATCCCAGGCATGTCTTTGTAGGACAAGGCGAATAGGTCCTTGTATTCGTGTAGGAGGTCAATGAACTGTTGTCTTTCCGAGGGGTCAAGAGTTATCCCTATCCTAAGTTCTTGAGGTGTGTTGTCGGTTCCTACGTTAATAGGTTCGGTCTCCTCAATGATGGGGGTCCTAGTTTCTCGTTTGTCAAGTTCTTTGGCTAGGTGAGGTGGGTAGTCACTCAAGTCAAATTCCTCATATTCGTTTAGAATCGCATTGCACTTAAATTGAGACGAGTCATAATCAAACTTAGCGTTCATTAAGTCGACTTGAGCAAAAATCTCGTACATGAAAGACATCACGTGGGCGGTCAGAGGCGACGCAGCAGAGGAGGCAGCCCCTGGAACAAGCTCCAGGTTGCTACCTTCCACGGGAGTGGGGATGACCCTAGTTGATTCAGCCTCTGAAGCAGCCACAAGTTTGTGATAGAACAGTGGAAAGGGGACCCTGACTGGGACATCAGGAGTGCTAGGAGCTAAGACAGACCCTGACTCTGACTCAAACTCAGACTCTTCTTCACTTCCCTCTTTGAACATAGGGCCTTCTACGGTTGTAATCTTGAGAATGCGGTCTTGACGATCAGTCCACTTGACAGTTTTCCTCCAGCCTTGTGTAGCTTTCTCTGGATCAGTATCAGAGATTAAGGCGGTGGGATCGAACTGGTTGTCCTTTAGAGCAATGTTGATGATGTCCTCGTAGCCAAGGTACTTGATGTTATCCTCTCCGAAGAGGATACTGACGGCTTGTCCATCGAGGGATGGGGTCGACTCAGATTTGGTCGACACAGCTTCGGTGTTGTCGGGGATGAAATAGCAGTCTTGGAAGACTTCTATTCCCGGGTGCTTCACCTTGGCCACGGAGTCATAGATTGGCTCAGGAAAGCCGTGGTCGAGCTCGGATTCTCCCTCGGGGAAGAACTGTTAGGTTCAAATACGCCTATTAGACTCATCTAATTAATTTATAAATTACCCATAATTTATATTTATGTGGATCTAGTTTCATGCAAGATTAAATGAACAAAATAAAGGAGAAAATCATATTTCTTACATACAATATGAACGAAATTTGGGCACAAGTGTAGGACTCCTTCCTACACTTGATCTTGAGCTTAGAACATTAGGATGATCCTCCATGAACACAAACTTTCAAATTAGAAAGTCTCCTCTTGTTGCACCCAAGATTCATCCCAAAACTCTAGTAAAATTATTAACTAGATAATGTTTACTTGAACCTTAAATAATTAGATCTAATGTTATTTTTACATTACAACTATAGTATTTTATGATATTTTATTAGAACAAATATTATATATAAACAATTTTATGAGAGAAGATGAGAATGAAAACATAAGAGTTTTTCATAAGCATAGAGTAAACAAAATATAGGAACTACTGGTCTCATATATGGGGAAGGGTGGCTGGTCATCACAAGCATGGGGAAGGGATTTCCCTTTTGCCTTTTGTCTTATCAAAGACTATAGACTAGCTTAGGTGTATTTAGGTAATCATGTGTGGACACGGGGGGCTCACAGGGGCGCTTGGAAAACAAGCGTTTGCATTTGTGGAGTCGCCACAAATTTTTATGGGAAATTGGAACCGTTCGAATACCTCGTGTCATGTTAAGACACAAAGTAATGACATAGACACTAAGAACTCATTACCCTTAGCATTCTATGTCTAGAATGACTCTCGTGGATGCCAATGAACACGTATGTTCACAGAGATCTGGAGTAAGGGGTGAGGGTACGTATTAGGAAGCTCTTTTAATCGAACACCTAATACCGCCCTCCTCGATAGCGGCCTCTACTAATGATAAGGGAAAATCATCTATACTTGATATGTTGTCGATTATATGCATGCAATGCAACATCCAATAAATTAGTCCTAACATGTGCGAATTAACTAAGTCGGTGAACATGTAATTAGCATTTATTAGGTCAAAGTTTTTTTTAGATTGATTACATGTGAAAACATACAAACAAACGGTAATAACGAATACAATAAAATACTATAATTAAAATTACAACAATTACAACGATTTGATTGATCTACGTCGAAAATACACTTAAAACGGATGATTTGGGAAAAGAAAAGGAAAATAAACTAAAGAACAGATTAGCAATGATAATACGAGTAATAGCAGATTAATAAATAAGCTAATAAACTAGGTCAAAGCAACAACGGAAGTTCAGAGGCAGAACTCAACCCGGAACAGGCGCAGCAGAGCTGCGTCCCTTGGAAGAGGCGCAGTGGTCACTGCGTCTGTTCCTGAGGTGAGTTCTGGCTGTGAAGTCGGAACTGCATATCGTTAATGTTCGTTGATAATTTAATGATTGATTATGGATACTTGACTCGGATGGAAGTGATTTAACGGATTATTTACATATGAATTTGGTCATAAAAGCGATAAAAAGGACTCGAGCTAATTAGAACGAATTAAAGACTAATTACAAAATTAATTATGAATTAATTACGACTCAAGCAAGTTATTGTTGGTTAAAACGAATTAGGTTAATTTAAAGATGGAGACGGTGTGATAAACAGATGAAGAACATGTACCAAAAGTCGAATTCCAGAAACTTGATATGAATAAATCAAGTCTCTAAAATCCGGGTTTGATTTAATGACGGAAACCCGCAAATATTGACTATTTGGGATCTAAGTCGAGTTAAAAGTGATGAATTACTATTAGTTACGTATTAAAATTATATACTAACGAAATAAGAAGAAATCAAGAAAAGACGAAGTAAAATAGACGAATTAACAGAGGACAAAGGAAGAAGAAGAAAAGCAGGAACTACGGCAGCCTCAGGAAGAGGCACAACAGATACTGCGGCTCTTCAAAGAGGCGCAGCAGTTGCTGCGTTTCTTCTCGACATCTGTCTTCCATTAATCCGAAAAGAGGTTTGAATAAAAGGTTTCATAAATCGGTTTTAAATATGCTTTCGACGTAAATGTTACAATAATTAGTACAAAAATAAAATACAATAATAAAGCATGGGATTTACACCCTCAGACTTATATGCTTGACGAAACGAGATTGACTAAGTTATCGATTAGTGATTGCTTGACTCGAATGTACGACGAATTTGCCCTCGTAGGAGGAATTAAACTAAGTTGATTAAATTGATTGAGTGCAGTTGGTCAAATTGGTCGGTCATGCAAAACGAGGCTGGTACTCAGAAGGATCTGAGCTTACGTGGTCGAAAGTTCAAGCTTTTAGACGCCAATAAGCAAAGAGCAAGGTCTTAGAATGCAAAGGCAGAAGAGAAGGGCGGACACTCGCGTGAGAAATATGAGGAACGAAGGTCCCTATTTATACTACTCACACGGAGGAACTAGGGTTTCGGTTAAACTTTGGAAATAAATCCCGAAAATATCTTAAAATACGCAGAAAGGAGCTGGGGAAGAGGCGCAGCAACCACTGCGGCTCTTGGAAGAGGCGCAGCAGGTGCTGCGTCCTTACCCCATGGGTTTCCTCCTGCAGAAGAAAGATTTTCCGGGTTTCTATTATGGAATTGCGGTAGATCTCCACTTCCTTATTATTTGAAATATAATTTCGGGATATATTTTGCCAAAAGATTAAAATATTGAAATATGGAATAAAAATATCCGGAACATTCCAGAACATTCCAGAATATTCCGACTCGGCATTTTAAACGGTTATTAGAAAATGAAGACGGGTTTTGACCCTGACTCCAAATGAACTCTAATTACTGTCAAAACGAACGTAACGGCGCGTAGATGACGACCAAGGGTAGACACAAGTATTTGAGTTATTACTTAACGATAAACATACGAATTGTCATAAATCGTTCCGTGTACCAAACATTCGGCTCAATCATCACCGGGTGGCTTACGGGAGGTGCAGGAATGAAGTATCTACAGAGCCCCCACTTTGACTGAGGCTTGGACAAGGCGAAAGTCAAAGTATAGCCATCAGGTCAATCGAAGATTACAACCTGATGACTATGGCGACGCGAGGCGACTCAAGGGGTCTGAGCCAAGGACCTGTCGTCGGGAACATTTTAGAGTATGTCGACTATCGAGGAGGGTCGTTTAAAGTCCATTAGACTACGTAAGGAGGCTCGCCAGCCATAAGAAGAGATCATACCTGAGACTTCCGGGTGAAACGGGACTGAAAGCGCTTCGAGAAAACTCTTTGATCTGAAGATAACTTGATGTCTGAAGGTAGGAGGGTCACAGGTACTCTGAAGGTTACTGAAGAACTCATCTGAAATAAACAAATGTAGAGAATAGCAGGACGTCTGTAGAAACTCCTGGGGGAAATCCGCTCGCATCGGTCCCAAGCAAACTCTGGAAAAAACTTTGAAGTTGAACTCCATGTCTCGAGAGGAACAATCGACTGTCATGAACTCTCACTGGGGGAACATAATTGAGGTGTGTCAAAACACCTGTCAGAGAAAATTCGCTCGTTGTTGCAAGCGAAATCTTGATAAAGTACTGCGACAATTCGCAGTCTGCTCAAAAATACGAGTCCGGACGAAGAATAAACATCAAACGGACCAAATATACGATATATGGTGTTGAGGAAGAGGCGCACCAAAGATGGGCCCACAAATAATGAACGTGTAATGAACATTTGAAAATCGAATTGGAGGGAAGCTGAGGAAGAGGCGCAGCACCTGCTGCGTCTTTTCCTAGGTTCAACTCTGGCCGAGTAAAAACTCGACAGAACCGTGTTTTATTCATAATAACAAAACACAAATTTCTTTAAAACTCTCTCAAATTCCAACCATTTTCCGTCAAAATTTGATCAAAAGCTTGCATTTGCCATGACTAATCGAGGTATGTGTCTTATTCTTGCATTAAACATTCGCATTTACCTAATTTGAATCATTAAAATTGGGGTTTTCAACCCTAATTGTCGAAAATTTGGGGCTTTTCCCCCAAATAAATTTGCCTTGTGAAATTGACCTTCGAAATGGATAATTGGTAGTATGAGGAACATAATCATGGGTTCTTTTCGGATTTTTATCGAGTATTGAGCATTTGAGTAAAATTGTGACGGTTTCAAAGCTGTGTCGTAAATTTCTTCGAAAATAGCCTTAGGATTGCCCATTTATGACGAAACTTGATATTTGGAATCCTTGTGTGATAGGTAAACTTCCTATCATCTCGGATTTTTGATTTGCGACGGCTTTTTCAGGACACTTTTCTAGGGCCTAATTGCCGTTATACCGAAATGCTGCCGAAATTTCGAGTTAAACCCAAGCTTAGGCTTGAACTTAGACTTGACTTAACCCATATTACCACATGAGCGGTCGGGTTTCGGGAAAAATGGCCAAAGATGGCGAGAAAAGAGCCATTTAGGAGCTTGGAAATTTGAAAAATCCTTAACTCAGGCTCGTCGTCACTTGACGCGGCCTAATTCACTCTAATTTTGCAGGTGACGAGGCTTCTACGTCAGGGAGAGCTGCTATGGACGTGGATACTGGTTTTGACCCTTCTCTTACGTTTGAGGAGGCGTTAGAGGAGGCTTTTGCTGCGATGGCTGCCGAGGAGGAGGTCGTCGAGGAGGAGGTTGCTGAGGAAGAGGCCCCGAGGCGGGCCAACGTCGGACGAGGAGGTCGTCAACTGAGAGGAGCAGCCGAGTGGGCTGAGAGATGGGATAGCCGACATCTCATCTGGGCAGCGGAGAGTCACCTGTCTTATAGGACGGTGAAGATTTTGGTAAGTCTCGAATACATCATTCTTTCACCATCCTTCTTTTGTCATTCATTTGTCATTTGATTTCTCTTCCACTCGAGCTAAAGATAGCTTTGCGTTGAATCAAAATAGGAGGCCGAGAACAGGAGGTTCTTTTCTGGCTACACAACGATGATGGAGGCTTATAGGACACTGTCGGCGGAGGAGCAGGCCATCATCGAGCTTGGATCTTTCGAAGCCTTGGTAGGAGCGTGGAGGGAGATCAAGGAAAGGAAGTTTCGGGCTAACCTTAGCCTGATTCGAGCCTTTCTTGATCGGTTCTGGGACATGACCTCGACCTTTCACATGCCTTTTGGCGAGGTCGGAGTCACGTTGGAGGACTAGGGCATGATTTCTGGTTTGCCTTGTGGAGCGGAGGTTGTGGTGTGGCCTTTGACGGCCATGAGGGTGGACTCGGCTGAGGCCAGGAGGCTGATTGGTTCGAACCTGACGGCGAAGGCTGTTGCGGTTCCTGGGTTAGTGCCGAGCTCGTACATCAGAGATTATTTTGCTGGACGGATCCCGACGATGGTGACGATTGACGGTAGGAAGGAGGCTCTTCCTCCTTGTACTGCAGAGCAGAGAGCTCATCTGTGGCTTTGGTGGTTCTTGTATTCACTCTACCTTTGAGACAAGGGGGAGAGGCTGTCGACGAAGCTTCTTCCCTTCCTTTCCGCTTGAGTGACCTAGGTCATTGGGACTGGGTTACTCCTGGCTTTGCGGTCCTCACTCGCTACATAAGGGCCATGGTTCGTCCCGAGCTGGTGGAGAAAGGGACTTCTCCTGCTACTGTTGGCCCTGAACTGTTGTTGGAGGTATGAACCGTAATTCTGCATCATGAAAGATCACTTTCTTTCCCTTATCGAATCGCGAAAGATCGTCATTGATTATCTTGTTTTGCAGGCGTGGGTGTACTCCTACTTTCCGGGCTTTGCGCCCAAGAGAACGGAGCCGGGGGCGAGAGCTTATCCCGTTGTGAGGGATTGAGTGATGTGTCATAGGAAGAGCCAACGCTCTTCTTACGATGTCTGTCGATGGGGCGTGAACGCCCTGAAGCTGAGTGACGTGAGTATCTTTTAATCACTTTCCTTTATTTTCTTATTCATCACTCTTTTGAAGCGATAATATGAATGACCTCTTGTTTGCTTGTTTTAGTGGGTGCCTAGGCCTTGGGCGGACTATGCTAGCGTCCCTCCTTTCGTGGCTGAGGTCCTTCGAACTAGGAGCTCGAGCCGGTTGCTGCTGAGGACGTCGATGGGTCCAGTGTGGTACTTGGGCGAGCGTTTGACTCGCCAGTGCTCTCGTGATGCCTTCACGGTTCCCATCGATCCTCCTCGGACGATGTTTAGGGAGCCTTCCGACGCTGAGAGGGAGGTGGACCTGGCAGACGTCGGTGGCGACGCTCTCCTTCTTCCTAGCGAGGATTACTCTGCGTTCACTCGCCGGAGGCTGGCGTACAACCCGGTCATGGTAAGTGCTTCATTCTTCCTTTACGAGTTGATTTGATGAAAAATGATGAATGATCATCGACTAAAGAAACCATTTGGATTTTGCAGGAGATTAAGGATGCGGGCGTCGAACCCCAAGCGTACCCCGAGACCCTCGAGTACACCGATGCGACGGGGATGACGACGGTCTTCGAGCATCACGACTTTGGCGAGGCGGTGTTAGATGCTGGCCTAGACGAGTGGCAGTATTTGATTCGGTGGGTAAGTTCCCAACTCGGTTAGCTTTTGTATAAGAATACATTTGTCCATTTTTGTCCATCTATTGAGAATCTTTGTTTATTCAAATGCAGGTGGCGCCATCTCGGTTCGCGGCTTTATGGAGGGTAGCCAACCGGGTACGGGCTACTGCCATCGAGGCACTTGCTGGCGGGCGAGGAAGTCAGGTATGAACCTTTCGTTTACTTAATTTTTGAATTTTCTAACTTTCTTTGCATTTGAAATGATTGACATGAGCCATTTCTTTGTCATTTGCAGAGGGAGCGTGACCTGGAGCGTGGGCTAGCGCAGTTCCAGGAGGAGACGGCTCGCCTGTTGAGGGAGTTGGTGGTCCGAGACGCCGAGATTGCTGCTCTCGAGGCGAGAGTTACCGTGCTAGGTGGCGACCCGTAGTAGTTGCTTTTGTTTTTTGTTGCTTCTGTTGTCGGCTGTACCACATACGCTTTGTACATTTTAGGACTTTTATTTTGGACTTTTGGACTTTGTTTCGGGCAAGAGCCCCCAGTTTGATGTACATATGACTTTTTTTATTGTATATATGACGGCCTGAGTGCCTTTGCTGCTGGGTTGTCTTGTTTATATCTGCAGGTTAGCTTTGAACAGGTTTGGTAGATGACGGTTTACGCCGTCATGCTGCCGAAATTTACATAGAAATTGCACATGAAACACATATTTGTACATATGGCCTAACTAGCGCAAAGCAAGGAAAAGACCTGAAAATGCAAAAAAATTGCCGAAAATGACCGGACGGTAGGGAGGGCTACCTCCTAAAAAAAACGAAAAAAGAAACGTATAAGTTTGAAATGAAATGTGAAACGGGAGTGAAATGATTCCCCTAAAAAGAAAAATAAAAAGAAATGAGTAAGTTTGAAATAAAATGTGAAACAGGAGTGAAATGATTCCCCCAAAAAAGAAAATAAAAAGAAATGGGTAAGTGTGCTTGTTTGACGAAAATGTTGATTTTGCCTCGAAAAGCGTGCCCGTAAGATTAGGAAACACAGAAATATGGTAATTTGACGGAGTTACCAAAAATAATAACCTATGAGGAAGAGGCGCGGCAAGTGCTGCGCCATTTCCCCAGCTTGTCTGTTCTGGCAGATTTTAGGAAACAGCTTCTCGTATAAATATAGAAGTCGATGGAGTTTTTATTCACACAATTCTTCCGTCTTTATTCCGTCTATTACATAAAACTCTCAAATTATATAGAAAATTTTCACATCATGGATGCCTTGGAAAACTGTCTCAAAGAATGGACAAACGAATTTACAAACGTCGAGAAGCATGATATGGGTGCTTTCAATTTGGGGACAATTTTGAGCTTGAAATTTGTGAAGGTTGTGAACCCATTCTTGGATGCTTGTCTCGAATATTGGGACCCTAATTTCCACGTGTTCGCCTTCTCTGGAGGTGATATCTGTCCTTTTCCTGAAGAAATTGCTGCAATTGGTGGATGAGACCCTGAACATATGCCTGCTATACCCTCTAGCTCTCAAGGGTATAAAAACAAGTTTAGGGATTTGCTTGGACTGACTAAAGCTGAGGTTAACCGTCTTGTGACCTCAAAAGGAGTCCGTATGCTTGATTTCATCGACCGATTCATAAACAAGGGAGACCCTTCTATCTCCTATGTCGCGAGGCATAGGGCATTCGGGTTTTGCCTATTGCATGGTTATGTCCTCCAAGGGCATGTTGATAAGGAGATGAGAGGTGATCCTCGTTATTTGGGCTTGGTTGACCAAATGGAGCTGCGCAGGAGTCCAGCTTGTCTATGTTTAGGAGAGATCACATTGGGATTGGATAACAGGAAAGCCAGCCGTGAGTTTCCTTATTTAGGAAGTCCTATCATTCTGCAGGTAAAAAATGCAACCTTTTCTTTTCTTTTTTTTTCGTTTTCTTCTTTTTTTTCGTTTTTTTTTGTTGTTTTCTCGTTTTTGTTTTTTTGTTTGGACATTAATTCCTGCTTTGGTAGGTTTGGCTCATGGAGCATCTGCGGTTGATCGGGCCCCCAATTAATGTTCCTGCGTACCATGCTCGTTCGATTGTGATGAGGACTAGACTTTATATGGTGGACGTCACCCGTGTTTGCAACTATTGGGAGAACAAGTTAAGAAATAAGGACGGTCCCTTGATCAGATGGATTGTGCCATGGTGGCATCTCAGATCAGTTACTGGAGTATCGTCTTTGGATCCTACTCGATCGGTACGCATTCCTGGCTTGGAATTCATGATATGTATCTTCCCGGAGAGACTGATGAGGCAGGTTGGCTTAAAACATAGGATTCCTAAGCTCGATATTGTTCCTCAGACTGCAGTGGCACTTACTACCGAGAGCCGTAGAGAGTGGGCCCTTAAGTGGGCTGAAAGAAACATGTGGTTCCTAAACACTTCCGTTAGTTCATTATGGGTATCGGATTCCTACTTGCAATGAAGGAAGGCTACTACTCCTGAGGAGCGTGAGAAGTTAAGGAGGCACGAGCCCGTTGATTACAAGATTCGTGATGTAGCGAAGGAGAAGGAGAAGTATTTAACCGAGGGTGAGGAAGAAGCCGGATTCCGAGTTGTTCATCCGTCGAAGAAATTGAAGACTTCTCCTACCGTCGAAATGGTGGTTGATCGAAATGGTAAGGCTAGGCCGCGAGAGAGACCGTTGGTGATTAGGTCCGAGATAACACAGGAGCGCCTGACTCGTGGTCGAGATACGAAGTATGACAAAAATGACAAAGGCAAAGGAAAGATGGAAGAATAGCCTAAGTCGTAATATTATTTATTATTATTATTATTATTATTATTATTTGTAATGCATAGTGGGGTTTTTAGAACCCTAGCCTATTTATTTTATATTATGTGGCGTACTATTATTATTTATGGAAAGAAATGAATAAAAGATTAATTAGTTATGAAACCATTGTGATTTTATTTTATTATTCTCGTCGAATTCCAAATGCATATGCAAGTGTCCTTCTATTTGCATTTAAGATAATGGGTTGTATCCCGTGAAGGATTGCCTACATATTCATTTTAAAAATGAAATCAAACCCTTGCACGTAGTTCGAGTAAATGTAAAAGAATAATTGTTCTAAGCAAGAGCTTGTAACGAACTAGAAAATGAGCATGAGATTTACTTACTCCTAAAGCACAATTCAATTTATTTGATGATATGAGGATGAGGAATTGTCAGAATGCAAGAGCAAATTGACATAAGCTTTATTTCAGCGGGTCAGGGGCCGTTTTTTATTTCGTGCCGCATGAGCGACACGTGGTGTCACGCGAGGCCCGTTTTTGTTCCTATTCTTGGCATAATATCGTTTCAGTTGGTCGAGGTTAGTTGGGTTGGCAAATTCATTCCCATCTAGGTCTGTGATTCTAACCGCACTCCCCAGGAGTATGAACTTGACCAAGAATGGTCCGGCCCAGTTGGGTTTGAACTTTCCTCGTGGATCGACAGGTAAAAGAGCTCTAACTGATTTGAGGACTAAGTCTCCTTCTTTTATGTTTCTAGGCTTAACCTTTTTGTTGAAGGCTCGTTTGATACGTGCCTGATATGTTTGCACATTGTGTAATGCACGCAACCTTCGTTCATCCAATAGAATGAGTTCTTCGTATCTATCTTTCTTCCAATCAGCTTCTGGGATTTGACTTTCGAGTAGAATACGCAAGGATGGGATTTCTAGTTCAACTGGTTGCACGGCTTGCATGCCGTAAGTCAAATAGAAAGGAGTAGGCCAAGTGGGTGTCCTAACAGATGTGCGATATCCCCATAAGGCAAACGGTATCTTACTTGGCCAATCTCGATAATTGTCAAATCATTTTCTTGAAGATGGTGACAACGTTCTTGTTGGCTGCCTCTACCGCGCCATTATTTTGTGGTCTATATGGCGAGGAATGATGGTGTTTGATCTTGTACTTGGCTAGCAATTGTTCAGTCTCAGCCTGGAAATATGATCCATTGTCACTGATGACCTTATGTGGGCAACCATATCGACAGATGATATTGGTTTGTATGAACTTTGCCACGTTTTTGGTTGTGAGACTAGTGTAAGAAGCCGCTTCTACCCATTTCGTGAAATAATCGATTACCACCAACATAAAACAGTGACCTCCTGTTCCGGCTGGGGTGATCTTCTCGATGATGTCGATTCCCCAAGCATAAAATGGCCAAGGAGATGTCATGGTGTAGAGTAATGAAGGAGGGACATGTTGCACATTCCCGAAGATTTGACAGTTGTGGCAATGTCTGACGTATTTGATGCAATCGGATTCCATTGTGGTCCAGTAATATCCCAAGCGTGATTTTCTTTGCCATCATTGGTCCACTCATGTGAGGGCCGCATTCTCCATCATGGACTTCTTCCATCACTTTATGTGCCTGTGAACGATCAAGGTAACACAAGACTACACCAAGAGGTGTTCTTTTATAGATCTCCTTGCATGAGGACGTATTGGGAGGCTAGTAAGCGTATCGCACGTTGTCCTCTCTTATCCATATCTGGTGGATAGGTGCCATTAAGCTTGAAGTTTAGAATTGCTTGGAACCAGGGGTCCTCTGGGTTTTCTTCTTCATTTGTGATTTGGTGCACATAAGCTGGTTCTGACCTTCGTTCGATGCATAAAGGCATTTCTACCATATCATATGGCATATTAATCAGAGATGCAAGTTTTGCCAGAGCATCTGCAAATTGATTCTCTTCTCGAGGTAGGTGTAGATAAGTCACTTGATCAAAGGATTGGGCAACTTGGTGTATCCTGGCCTGATAGGGTGCTAGACTTTCACTTCGAATTTTCCAAGACCCCGTAATTTGGTTGATGATCAAGGATGAATCTCCATGTACTCGAAAATTCTTGATGCCTAAGCCTACTGCCGCTTGTAGCCCAATGAGGCAAGCTTCGTATTCTACTGTGTTATTTATCATCTCGAAGTCGAGCTTGACAGAGAGCGGTGTATGCTCACCTTCAGGAGAAATGAGCAACACTCCTATTCCCAATCCTCTTAGGTTCGACGCTCCATCAAAGTAGAGGTCCCAGGAGTCTACATCGGTTTGGAGTATATCCTCATCCGGAAATGACCATGTGTCTATTGCTTGAGCATCGTTGATGGGATTTTCTGCGAAGAACTCGGCGACAACACGCCCTTTTATAACTTTCAGAGGTACGTACTTGAGATCGAACTCTAAGAGCATCAAGGTCCATCTTGCTAAGCGTCCATTGAGGACGAGTTTTTCGAAGAGGTACTTGACATGATCCATTTTTGAGTCTACCTTGACTGAATAGCTAAGCATGTAATGGCGTAGCTTCTTCGTTGCCCACACAAGAGTGAGGCATGTCTTTTCGAGTGGTTTTTACTTGCATTCATACTCCAAGAACTTCTTACTAAGGTAGTATATTGCTCTTTCTTCTTTTCCGACGGTTTGTGCTAGCATAGCCCCCATGGCTGTTTCGGTCACTGTGAAATATAAACCAAGAGGTTGATCTCGTTGGGGAGGCATGAGCACTGGTGGTTTGGCTAGTATCTCCTTGATTTTTTCAAATGCCTTTTGACAGTCGTTATCTCACATGGTGTGATCTATTTCGATATGAATCGACTTATGTACTGCACTTTGCCTAAAAATCCTCTAATCTCCTTCTCTGTCTGAGGCTGTGGCATTTCAATTAGAGCTTTAATTTTGGAAGGGTCTATTTCTATCTTTCGTTGACTGAGGACATATCCCAGAAGCTTGCCTGATGTCACCCCAAATGCACATTTCTGAGGGTTGAGCCTCATGTTGTACTTTCGTAGTCTTAAGAAGAATTTGCGAAGGTTATTAATGTGCCCCTCTCTATCCTTGGATTTGACAATCATATCGTCTATATACACCTCGACTTCTTTATACATCATGTCTTGTAGGAGTATAGTTGCGGTGCGTTGATATGTAGCTCCGGCATTGATTAACCCAAATGGCATAACCGTGTAGCAATAGGTGCCCCATTGACTAACAAAGGCAGTCTTATGCATGTCTTGTATGGCCATTTTGATCTGATTATATCCTGCATATCCGTCCATGAAGGACAACAACGCGTGATCTACTGTATTGTCTACCAATATGTCGATATGTGGTAGAGGAAAGTCGTCCTTGGGACTCGCTTTGTTCAAGTCTCTGAAATCAACACAAACACGGATTCTCCCATCCTTTTTGGGTACGGGTACTATGTTGGCCACCCAGTCTGAATAGTCGGAAACTTTGATGAACCCGGCTTTGAATTGTTTATTGACTTCTTCTTTGATTTTAAGAGCCCATTCTGTCCTCATTCGACGAAGCTTCTGTTTTACAGGTTTGAAACCTTGTTTGATTTTGAATTCTATGTTCTGCAATGTCCCTGTCGATCCCTGGCATGTCTTTTTAGGACCAAGCAAAAACGTCTTTGAACTCGTGTAGGAGGTCTATAAAATTGGCCTTTTCAGTGGGGCTCAATGTTGTCTCTATCCTAAGTTCTTGGGGTTCTAGTTCGATTCCTACGTTGATGGGTTCTGTGTTCTCTATAACTGGTGCCCCTTCCCCCTCTTGTAGTATTTCTTTAGCTATGTACGGAGGTAGTTTGATTGAGTCTGGGTCTCGGTCATCCTCATTATCATCGTAAATAGAATTGCATTCAGAATAACACAAAGAGTAAGCAGAATCTGATTTATTCATATTGAAATTTTAAAAGAGTTGAAACAAAGAAGCCATTTGTTCGGTAGTCAGTGGCGGCAAAGGGACAGCTGTCGGGACCTTTATTAAACTACTGTTACTACTCGATTCTATGCTAGGAGAAACAAGGGGAGTAGAAATGACGACAGGAGGAGACTCTCTAGGGACTTCTCTAGACTCCGACTCTGATTCCGACTCTGACTCTGACTCGAATTCGTTGTCTTCTGTTTCTCCTTTGAACATCTCTCCTTCTCCAGTGGTGAGCTTGAAAATTCTTCCTTAGTTGTTGGTCCATTTGATCGACTTTCTCCATCCTTTTTGCTGATTCGAATTGGTTTATGTGATCAATGCGGTAGGGTTGAAATGGTCGTCCTGAAGTATCATGGTAATGATCTCGTCCTGCGCGGCTCTGACAAATCGATCTTCTCCGAACAGTAAGCTAACGGATTGTTCGTCTAAGCAAGGTGCTTGATGAGTCTTGACGGTAGGAACCGTTTCTGAAGTAATGAAGTAGCAATCGTGAAAGATCTCGATTCCAACTAGTTGCCTTCCTTTTGTAGTGCCAAGGTTCGGGAAACCCATGAAAGTATTCTTGACTCCCTTCTCTAACGAAGTATCCATTTAGGGTAGGGAGGTAGGGTCGCATTTGGATTCCCACGTTCTTACGGTTTTGGAACTGTGTGAGCATCTCTAGAGCTTCTTCTTTGGTGGGTTTGTATCCCAATCCCAGTGGTATCCTTTGAGAGTTTCCTTCTTTATAAGGTGCAAAAGTATTTTTTCGGACATTATTCAATGGCATTCCCGAGAAGTATCCCTGAGATTTGAGTATGTAGTTGACCACTAAATTTGAGTACGGATTGAATTACAAGGGTGCCAACTCGCTCTCTACAAGGTTTACGCAATGAAAGCCCCCAAGCTCATATACTGGATCTGCAATCACTTGGTTTTGCTTGGCATCTTCTCTATTACTGCCTTGATAGGTGATGAAGTGATTGTCACCACTTTGCCATCCAGTTGGATTTTGATTTTCTGGTGGAGGGTGGATGTTACCGCTTTGGAAGCGTGAATCTAAGGTCTTCCCAGAAGTATGTTGAAGGATGCTTCAATGTCCACTATTTGAAAGTTAACCTTTCGCTCAATTGGCCATGTGGCTATGGTAAGGTTGACTAGTCCGACCACATTTTGTCGTGTGCCATCATATGCGCGAACACCTTGATTGGTCGGGGTCCAATCTGACTCTTTCATGCCTAACTTGTATGCTGTTTTCAATGGTATAACGTTGACTGCCGAGCCATCATCCACCAAAGTCGTTGGCACATTCTTCTTTAAGAAAATGACAATAATGTATAGAGCCAAGTTGTGACTAGCGCCGAAAGGGAGCAAATCCTCATCCGAGAAAGTAACTGGGTTACTTAGCTTAGTTAAATCTTGGAAGACCAAGTTGACTATGTCATCAGGTGTAGAGTTATGTGCCACGTTTAATTTAGCCAAGGCTTGTAGTAATGCTTGGCGATGAGGGAATGAGCTTGCAACTAGTTGCCAGATTGAAAGATCAGCCTTTGTCTTCTGTAGTTGCTTTAGTAAATGGTCTATAGAGGTATCCTCGCCATCATTTGGTGTGACAACGTTAGTGTTAGTAATTGGACCATTAGCTATGGGACCATTTTGAGAGACATTTTGATATGGACGCCCTGAACGAGTAAGGTGGTCTATATCCTGGTCTTCACTGTTTTTGTCTATTTCCTCACTAATCTTGACTAGGTAATGCTCGCTAAGGTATTCATCTTCATCGTCATCAGCCCATACTCCATTGATAGTAGCAAGCTCTCTCAACCTTATGATTTCAGCTTCCAAGTGGATGATTTGGTCGATTAAGTCATCAACCACGGCCATTACTTCTCGCATTGTAGAATTTCGAGAGAGATTTAGTGGAACACGTTCTTTAGGTGTTGTACTTGGACTACGTAGGGATGCTACTACACTTTCTAGTTCTGAGACTTGTCTATTCACACTCCTTGCCCATGCGATAAAATCGGTAATAGTAGGGGAGATGGTGGAGTAACTCCCTTCACCTTTTATTGCATGGATCTCATCTTCGACTGGAGAAATGAGGTGTGAGCAATATAAGGTAGATTCTTCACTTGTAATCATCAGAACTCCAAGAGGATTCTGAGTATTGTTAGGTTTACCTCCAGGCGGTATTGGTAGGCGACCGTCTTCAATCATGTCCTGAAGGACATGCTTTAACTTGTAACATTTTTCTGTGTCGTGTCCCTTACCTCTATGATATTCGCAGTATGAATTTTCGTCCCAGAACTTGGACTTCTTTTCTGGATCAGGTGTAGGCCTTATGGGTTGGAGCTTACCCTGTTTCATCAATCTCTTCAAGGCATTGGAGTATGTGTCACCAATGTTCGTGAATTTCCTTTGTAGGTTATTCTTCTTTGATGATTCGAGAAGGTTAACCTCATCAGTCTTGCTAGTAGAGCCGTAGGAACGACTTGTTGAGCCTTGATATCCACGACCTATCGTTTTGGACAAGAGTCCTTTACGGATGTCATCTTCAATTCTTGTCCCTAGTATAGTTAAATCCTTGAAGGTCTTAATGTTTTGGTACCTCAAGTGACTCGCATAAATAGGCTTCAAGTTGTCCACGAATTTTTCCACAAGAGTAGCTTCATCTGGACGCTCGACAAGTTGGGTACTAGTCTTCCTCCACCTGCTTAGGAAGTCGGTGAAACCTTCTTTCTCATTTTCGGTAAGAACCTCTAAAGTGCGCATATTGACTTGGATCTCAGCATTATCCGCGTATTGTTTAGCGAACTCGAGTGCGGCGTCATCCCAGGTGGCGATTTTCTTGTGCTCTAGGGAATAGAACCATTGCTTAGGGATGGTGTCGAGAGATGAATGAAAGATCCTTAAGAACATCTCGGGTTTGATGCCTTGGATAGACATGTAATCTTTGAAAGCACGAATATGGTTTAAAGGGTTTTCATGTCCCTTGAACTTTGGGATATCAGTCATGTTGAAGTTGGTTGGTAACTTGGCACTCACGGCCTCATACTTGCGATTGTTTTCCCTATAGATATCATCTCCTTTGAGGTACATCAATTGCTCCTCCAAGTATTGGAGTCTCTTCTCAGCTTCAGTAAGACCTACTGGAGGGTTGGCTTCTTTCTGTCCAACATAGGGTAGAAGGTTGTCATTCACAAATTCACTAGGCACTTCATCTTCTGCAGGAGGTAGCCTAGTTTCTACAGCAACACTTCGGCCCTCGATTGTGTTGAGGCGATCATACACTTGGTCTTGGCTTATTTGGAGATGAGCGAGTGTAGCTAGGATTTGATCATTATAATTCCGGGGTTGACTGTTGCTTGTGGTACTAGTTTCAGGCATCTTGGGAACTGGACAAGAGATCGACGACGAATCAAAACGAGATCGACCATTCTAGCACACTTACTCAAAGAAAAGACTTGACTCGTGAAGTGGGAGTGTGCCACTTGTGTCAAGTGAGGTTTGAAAATGACAGAGTTTTAAAGTGTTTGTCCTACTCAACTGTAGTGTAGTTGTAGGAGTGGACTCGAAGTGAGGCTCTGAAATGGGCTTAAAGCCCGAATTGTGACTCGATTTTTGGACAGAGTTTCGACTGGTTTTCCGCTAATTTAGGCCTTTTTTCGAAAATATTTATGTTTTAAAAGAGGTTTTTGATTTCACAAAATTCGTCATGGTTTAGAAAATGGTGATCACATATGATACAAGCATTCATATAGGCATTATAACGGTATGCTGAGTGCATTTAAAGGGTTTTGGCTTAAAGGCCGGGTTGCCATACCGAGCAATCAAACCCGGGGTCTGTGGAGAGGCTCGTGCCAAACAAGAGTAAGGCTGATTCCTAGTCCATTTCCTCGAGTAGTAAAAGCCCTTGATACAAACAAGAGTAAGCATCATGGTATGGTTGACGTCAATCGCTATCCATCCTTAGGCCCAGATAAGAATTTGGACCGTCCAGACGGGACAATTGGTCGAATGGGTTGGGTTGGGTTGGGCCTAGGAAGGCCGAATAAAACGATCTAAGAAGATCGAGTAATGAAAACCGACAACTGTCTCATATAAACTATTCCCTAACCTTGTTCAAGTTTCACCCTTGGCAACACGTAAGTGTATTAGTCCTCAGCGGAGTCGCCAAACTGTGGCTACGGGGGGCTCAAGAGGGAGCTTGGGAAACAAGAGTTTGCATTTGTGGAGTCGCCACCAAATTTTATGGAAAATTGGAACCGTTCGAATACCTCGTGTCATGTCAAGACACAAAGTAATGACATAGACACTAAGAACTCGTTACCCTTAGCATTCTATGTCTAGAATGACTCTCGTGGATGCCAATGAACACAGATGTTCACAGAGATCTGGAGTAAGGGGTGAGGGTACGTATTAGGAAGCTCTTTTGATCGAACACCTTATCCCGCCCGCCACGATAGCGGCCTCTACTAATGATTAGGGAAAATCATCTATACTTGATATGTTATCGATTATATGCATGCAATGCAACATCCAATAAATTAATCCTAACATGTGAGAATTAACTAAGTCGGTGAACATGTAATTAGCATTTATTAGGTCAAAGTTGGTTTTAGATTCATTACATATGAAAACATACAAACAAACGGTAATAACAAATACAATAAAATACAATAATTAAAATTACAATAATTACAACGATTTGATTGATCTACGTAAAAAATACACTTAAAACGAATGATTTGGGAAAAGAAAAGGAAAATAAACTAAAGAACAGATTAGCGGTGATAATACGAGTAATAGAAGATTAATACATAAGCTAATAAACTAGGTCAAAGCAATAACGGAAATTCAGAGGCAGAAATCAACCTAGAACAGGCGCAGCAGAGCTGCGTCCCTTGGAAGAGGCGCAGTGGTCACTGCGTCTGTTCCTGAGGTGAGTTCTGGCTGTGAAGTCGGAACTGCATATCGTTAATGTTCGTTGATAATTTAATGATTGATTATGGATACTTGACTCGGATGGAAGTGATTTAACGGATTATTTGCATATGAATTTGGTCATAAATGCGATAAAAGGGACTCGAGCTAATTAGAACGAATTAAAGACTAATTACAAAACTAATTATGAATTAATTACGACTCAAGCAAGTTATTCTTGGTTAAAAAAAATTAGGTTAATTTAAAGATGGAGACGGTGTGATAAACAGATGAAGAACATGTACCAAAAGTCGAATTCCAGAAACTTGATATGAATAAATCGAGTCTCTAAAATCCGGGTTTGATTTAATGACGGAAACTCGCAAATATTGACTATTTGGGATCTAAGTCGGGTTAAAAGTGATGAATTACTATGAATTTAGTATTAAAATTATTATAATAACGAATAAGAAGAAATCAAGAAAAGACAAAGTAAAATAGACGAATTAACAGAGGACGAAGGAAGAAGAAGAAAAGCAGGAACTGCGGCAGCCTCAGGAAGAGGCGCAGCAGATGATGCTGCGGCTCTTCGAAGAGGCGCAGCAGTTGCTGCGTTTCTTCTCGACATCTGTCTTCCGTTAATCCGAAAAGAGGTTTGAATAAAAGGTTTTATAAATAGGTTTTAAATATGCTTTCGACGTAAATCTTACAATAATTAGTACAAAAATAAAATACAATAATAAAGCATGGGATTTACACCCTCAGACTTACATGCTTGACGAAACGAGATTGACTAAGTTAATGATTAGTGATTGCTCGACTCGAATGTACGACGAAAGTGCCCTCGTAGGAGGAATTAAACTAAGTTGATTAAATTGATTGAGTGGAGTTGGTCAAATTGGTCGGTCATGCAAAACGAGGCTGGTACTCAGAAGGATCCGAGCTTACGTGGTCGAAATTTCAAGCACGTAGACGCCAATAAGCAAAGAGCACGGTCTTAAAATGCAAAGGGAGAAGACAAGGGCGGACACTCGCGTGAGAAATATGAGGAACGAAGGACGCTATTTATACTAATCACACGGAGGAATTAGGGTTTCAGTAAAACTTTGAAAATAAATCTCGAAAAGATCTTAAAATACCCAGAAAGGAGCTGGGGAAGAGGCGCAGCAACCACCGCGGCTCTTGGAAGAGGCGCAGCAGATGCTGCGTCCTTTCCCCAAGGGTTTCCTCCTGCGGAAGAAAGATTTTCCGCGTTTCTATTATGGAATTGCGGTAGATCTCAACTTCCTTATTATTTGAAATATAATTTCAGGATATATTTTGCCAAAAGACTGAAATATGGAATAGAAATATCCGGAACATTCCAAAATATTCTGACTCGGCATTTTAAACGGTTATTATAAAATGAAGATGGTTTTTGACCCGGACTCTAATTACTGTCAAAACGACCGTAACGGCGTGTAGATGAAGACCAAGGGGTAGACATAAGTATTTGAGCTATCACTTGACGATAAACTTACGAATTATCATAAATCGTTCTGTGTACCAAACATGCGGCCCAATCATCACCGGGTGGCTTGCGGGAGGTGCAGGAATGAGGTATCTACCTAATGGTATCTTTGCATGAAAAAGAACAAGCATCATCACCCTAAAATACCTACCCAAAACCGGCCCCCTCACTAAAATGGACTCCATTTTATTTTTCATAATTTGTCAATTGTCATATAATGTGTGACATGTGACACATGACATGTTTATTAGATAATGTATGCATATTTAACAAATTAAATATCATTACTTAATCAATTAATTAAACTTAACAACTTAAGTAGTAATTCACAATTATATGTATATAAAATGGGTCACTTAAGATTTAGTTAATATAATCTACAACATTTTGTAATTATAACGAACTAATTACTCTTATCTCAGATGTTTCATAAACATTAATCAATTTTAGTAATGTAATATATTAATTACTACATCATCTCCCACTCAATGCAAGGTGTCTTGCAGGTCGTACTTGCATTTGATCATATCTTGAGTGGTTACCTCGATCTGAGGAGTAACTGTTTGACCGGAATTATCTACTGTAGATACCTTCCGAGCGTGGCCACGCATTTTCAGTTCACTACTCCTCGAGTGGCCCTGAGATTTTAGATAACCCTGAAAAGGGGATGGACAATTCCTATCGAACTATTTCCTTCGTATAGCTATAGTTCATCATGACCCAAAATGTACCCATTTAACTTCAGTTACGACAGTCGTAGAGCATAAATCAAAGCCAATTAGAAACTGTGCCAACTTCAGCGAACAGTCTTTAGTCAAAGAATCGACTCATAAGAATACTATAGTAGATCTCGCCACGACCAGGATGTATATGGATTACCAGAACTCTATAAGCAGTCACTACCCGACAGAGTGTCCCATACAGTCTGCCTATGTGATCGACTAGTCATCCCATATGACTCTATAGCACTTGAACTTGTCATCAATCGCATCACACTCTAGTTAGTTTGAGACGTCACCTCATATAAGCAACTAGGGGCCAATACTATGTTAATTCAGTTCACTTTAATAGAGTTCAACGTTGTCCACACAACCTATTTAGATATAACAAAGTAATAAAAGAGTTTTTGATAAAACTCAAACGATGAATGCATTATCACATATGTAAAATTGATACAATATCAATTACTACATAATCTATAATCCATATTCCATTTTGTATATAATTGCACATTTCAACTCAATTGAAATGACATGACTTATCATGTTAAGCCTATGAAAAGGCCTTTGGTTAGTAAGTCTCAGCAACACTTTGCACTTTTTCTAACCTTAAAATATACTATTTACCATTGTTATGTATAATCTTTATTATAAAAACCTTTTGAGTACGTGTCTAGATCCAATCTAGATACAGGCTCTCTTGCCATAAATAACTCCCACTGTCCTCACAGTGTGTAGGGATAGGACCTTCGGTTATTGGAACGAACTACCATAGTTCCTCCAATTCATAAAACCAAATCCTAATATCATCCCTTTCTTGTTGCATATCTCATTATTGCAAGTGTCCACAATTTCCGTTGTGTATATCTCATTGTTCAACTGCCTAGGAAGTTTCTATCAGATATCCTCTTTAAATAATATAGCTAAGATGGTTCTTTAACCATCATTATTTATTTAGAATATGGTTTTTGTGTAACTTCTCGCACATAAATCCTTCTTATTTCTAAATGCTTAGCTTCATATCTTTAGTACTTCCTGAGTACTAACTAATGAACTATGTGGCTATATAGAGACTTCTCTTAAGGATTCGATTTGTAACTTCTCGTCATACTCCAAGTATACAAATTTTAAGAATGGCGATACATCTTAGCGTAATGAATTAATCCCGCAGCGGGAGCATGTAGATTCAATTTCTACATGTTCAATACTTTTGAACTTCTTAAGATTTTTATTAACATAAAAATATTCATTTAACGCTAATATCCTCTTAGAACTAACTTTATAGGTCTGGATACTTTAGAGATTTATTATTCTTCTCCTAAGTCTTCCATCATTCATAATGATCAGTATGTCCCTTACACATAAGACTAGTAACACCACATCACATGATCAAAACATACAATTCAACTCCTTGACTTATACTTAAGACTTCTTCTTAAGTTTCCATCCTACCTTAGGATAGTTGCAATTTTCAAACCTCATACAAGATGATTTTAAAATCCAACTATTACAAAATCCCAATTTAACCAAGAATTGCAATTGGTGTAAACCTCTTACCACCAATCAACCAAGTTATGGAAACATCTTAATGTTTATGTCGGACTATTGCGGAGTTGAAGCTAGATAAAACATCTTAATAAGTTACAGGTTTGTTGATTTCAAAATATAACATGACCTGCCCACTTAGGTTTCGAATCAATATTTACTGATTTTGACCAAGAAGGAACATCTTCCCACGTCTTATCTTCAGTTTGTGGCTCTTGAACATTTTCTCCCACTCTGTCTTTAAGAAATAATCCTCTTTTCTTTAATAGACAGCATCATGAGTCACAAACCCTTTGTTCGCGTGATCATGTAGGAAGAGAGAGCACATGTTTACTATTGAAACAAGCTACAATTCAGGTACCATGCCTAACCATATCTCATATGAAAAGTAGATGATTGCTTTAACCATGTTTTATATTAGTGGAAAATTTAAATGTCAGTGTAACACCCCCATTTATTCAGGAGCCTTTAGCTAGACATTCCCAAATAAATAGGATTGTTACCATCTCGGTTTCCCGAGGTAGTGTATAACAAAGTACAACAAACCAAAATACTTTAAATTAAAAACTTAATGATTACATGTTTATTACAACTTAATCAAGTAAAACTTAATATAAAATAATTACAACTCGCAGCGGAAATTAAATAAGTGATATAACTACATTTGTGATCTAGACTCCTGCAGGTCCGAAAGCTCACACGCCCAAGCTCCCCATATCCAGCTAACTCAAAACCTGCTATTTAAATCTGCTCCCCATTTAACCGGAAATATTAAATGGTTCACCACAGGATGTCATCAATTAAAGCAGGCATCAATTTTATTTTGACACAGAAGCAAACACGTCAACCAATGGTTGAGTAGGAAACTAAACAATGAACGAGAATAAAACAACCTGCAATATCACTGGTACACAAATAAACTCTACCACCACAATCCCGTTCACTCCACACCACCGCACACAGCCACTTCTAGACACACAGTAATACACCACTTCTAGACACACAATCATACTCCTCTTCAAGACACACAGTCATACTCCAGGACACACAGTCCAATGGACACACAGTCCCGCCTCAGACACACAGTCTGGATATACTGGACACACAGTCCCGCCTTAGACACACAGTCTAGATACACACAAAACTCATCTCCCAACTCCAACAACAATCAATAATATTGACATAAGAGAGAAAATCCAGAAAGATAATAAAAGATCGCCGTAAACAGTTAAATACAACCTTCACCTATCCACCGCCTCATACATTTAATCCATCTTTAGCAATAACAGAAATAAGACAAGATTAAGTAGTTTCCTACCTGGCGAGCAAATCCAATTAAGCAGCTCAAAGCAATCCAAATAATTAAAGCAATCCGATCCGATTATAATTCTTCACAACCATCACCTAATCAAAATATTATAATTCAATTCAATTCAATTATTCATTTATTTATTCCGTTTAGTATACAAATTATTCAAACCAATTTATTTATTATAATTATTAAAGGTTTACGATTATTAAAACTCGATTCACTTATTATAAATTAATTAATTACGTCAATTATAATCTCGTATAATATAATTCAAAAAACCGTTTATTAAAGTCAAAACCCGATTACTTATTAATACCCGAGTTAACCCGTCTTAAAACTAAATAAACCAAAAACCCAAATCCCATGAATCCCCGTGAAAACCCACAACACAAACCATATACAATTGCGTCGAAACCGTTGTTCACTACCCTTCCTAAACCCGTCTTTCACGACTTCCTTGACCACCATCAGCCCCGACCAAACCTGCCACCTCCTAGTCCACACCACGACGAACACCAGAGACCAAGACCACCACCCAAACCGCCACCAAGCGGCCCCGGACACCCCGCCCCTAACACCCCCTTCAAAACTCGACACAATCAACACTACACCCTTATTCACCTCCTCTCACCACCCTAAGACCACCAGTGGCCACCACCGTGGTCTCCCTTGACCCACGGTAGTCCCACCACTGACCCCGACCACTCACGGCAGCTCACAACCACCCAGAACGACACCAACAATCCCCTTAAAACCCCTCCCCTGTTCTCACGTTTTCCAGCCACCACCGCCGCAAAACACCATCTCCGGCCACCAAGACACCACCAAGGTGGTCGACTACCTCCACCCATCACAACCCTACCATGCCCAGGTCAAGACTCGACCATTAGAGGGTTCAATTACCCACTACAAATACCCACGACCTAACCCGCAACACCCCCTGACCAGCCACGTTTAGCCGCCTGCCACCGCCACCCTAGGCCATCCCTGACACCACCACTACACCCATTGCAACCCTTGCAACCCCACGGACCACCTCCCAAAGTTTGGTCTCATTCCTTCAAGGTTTGGGTTAGTTTCTAAGTGTCTTAAGATCGTCTGACAATCATCTGTATAAGAAAATAATAAGATTAGAAATTGTTACCTATTAATTATCGCTTGCTAATTCCGTCTCCAAAAGCTTCTCTTAATTTGTGATTTATTTATCAGATTTAATAGGGTATTTATAGGGTAGGATTATAGAGAAAGCGAGGTCAATTAGGAAACTATATAATTTACCTTATTCTAATTAGTATAGGAATTATCATTATTATAATTATCACTATATTATTATTATCACAATTATATTATTATTATTACATATATCATAGGTAGGATTCCCTTATTTTATCTTTACTAATTAATTATTGTCATAAATTATTATTAGTAATAATATAATTACTACCTTTCCATATTATATTATAATTATTTTCCGATGCAAATCCCGATTATACTCTAACCTTATTATTAGAAATTGTTACCTATTAATTATCGCTTGCTAATTCCATCTCCAAAAGCTTCTCTTAATTTGTGATTTATTTCTCAGATTTAATAGGGTATTTATAGGGTTGGATTATAGAGAAAGCGAGGTCAATTAGGAAACTATATAATTTACCTTATTCTAATTAGTATAGGAATTATCATTATTATAATTATCACTATATTATTATTATCACAATTATATTATTATTATTATTACATATATCATAGGTAGGATTCCCTTATTTTATTTTTACTAATTAATTATTGTCATAAATTATTATTAGTAATAATATAATTACTACCTTTCCATATTATATTATAATTATTTTCCGATGCAAATCCCGATTATACTCTAACCTTATTATACTAAATTTCAGTCCAATTACTTAATGTCACATGGTCCAATACTCAATTATTAGATAAGCTCAATTCCCGACTTGTTTTACTTATTTTATTATTTAATTCTCGTCTTATTTGTAATTCATTATTAGAAATGCCTTTAATTAATTATTAAATTACATAAACTATTCTCATAACTTATCATTAAAATACGGGGTATTACAGTCTTCCTCCCTTAAAATGAACTTCGTCCCGAAGTTCGCCCATAACTACAACCACAACATTCACAACATCACACCATTCAACATTACTTAGCAACTTCGATTATCAACGACATCAATCTCATCAAAACAATAATTCAAAATTTATGTTGTATTACATTCTTTCCCCCTAAAAATAAACTTCGTCCTCGAAGTTTGGAATACTAAAAATAGGAACAATCAATTCATTATTATAATGCCACAAAACCATGAAACACATATTGTAATATAGAACACTTATCGCTTCCAACATGAATTAACGATTGAATAAATAACAAAATTTTAATTACTAGCAAGTCACATCATATAAGATATTCGAATTAATCTTTATTCCAACTTATTGCTTAACTACTGGCGAATACATTGCCAAACTAATAATAATCTATAAGAAAAAATGCGCATAATTATTTAATTAATATTTTCTTAGTTCATCTTAATTGTCACTAACAACATCCAACTTAAACATGAATGCAATTATTGTAACATATATATATATATATATATATATATATATATATATATATATATATATATATATATATATATATATATATATATATATATATATATAGGCTTTAGGGTAACACGTTCCGCATATCACTAGACATGATAATCTAATTCACACAATTCACAAGAGCAAAACATCAAGAGACAAAATTTCCATTATTCAAGACGAAGGAAAACATGCTACCACTTAAAAATCATAGATAATTAATATCATAAATAAATTATGGATAATTTCTAGAAAATACAAAGAGTTAGTAGATCATGGGTGAAAGAATCAAGTCAAAAATTCAAAGGGTCAATTTATAATGCATTTTACGAGATACTTGGTCGAAACAAAAATTTTACAGCAACTTGTCAGAAACTTAGGTCAACTTGTAAAAATCACCATAAATTGTTAAAATATTTTCTTAAAACGTGGCTTACCAATTTAGCAACATACATGAGTATATTAAACAGTGGCGTTGGAATTATAACAAATAATTACGTATTTTTTAAATGGCAAATTTTACAAAAACATGGCGCGAAAACATCACTGTACAGGAATATTTCGACTACTGTCCACTAAAATATTTATTTCTCCTAAACCGTATATTATTTAGACATGAGACCAGTGGCATATGAAAGCTAACTCACAAGGGTATCACACATAAAAATGTCGGGCAAGAATTGTAAACTGACAGTAAATGACAACCAAAACAATCAAGGATAAAATGTCGAGAAATCAACCAAAATCACATTCTTCACAATTTCACTTATACCCATCATACTTCACATATTAATCACAACTATGCCTCCCCAAATACATACCATCACATTTTTCTATAACCATACACATATACCAATGCTTAAAATCATATCACATCCCCTCTTCCTAGAAGCAAAGTTATGTCCCCGTAACCACAATCATCAATGAAAACAACATGTACACAAGGCAACAAGAACTTTCAAGACAAAACAAACAATATTCGTTTTAAATTACCCCACACTCTCAAGTATTCTCTCAGGGTTCCCGTTTCAAAACTGAGAGGGCCATGGTACGAATTAAGGGCGCCTTCTTAACCGCACTAAGAGGGGCTCCTAACAGTTTCTACCCGGGGTTCATTTTATTTAGACACATCCTAAGTTCGTTATTATTCATTAGTTAGGCCTGAGGATCGTTTTGCTCTGATACCACTTTGTAACACCCCCATTTATTCAGGAGCCTTTAGCTAGACATTCCCAAATAAATAGGATTGTTACCATCTCGGTTTCCCGAGGTAGTGTATAACAAAGTACAACAAACCAAAATACTTTAAATTAAAAACTTAATGATTACATGTTTATTACAACTTAATCAAGTAAAACTTAATATAAAATAATTACAACTCGCAGCGGAAATTAAATAAGTGATATAACTACATTTGTGATCTAGACTCCTGCAGGTCCGAAAGCTCACACGCCCAAGCTCCCCATATCCAGCTAACTCAAAACCTGCTATTTAAATCTGCTCCCCATTTAAACGGAAATATTAAATGGTTCACCACAGGATGTCATCAATTAAAGCAGGCATCAATTTTATTTTGACACAGAAGCAAACACGTCAACCAATGGTTGAGTAGGAAACTAAACAATGAACGAGAATAAAACAACCTGCAATATCACTGGTACACAAATAAACTCTACCACCACAATCCCGTTCACTCCACACCACCGCACACAGCCACTTCTAGACACACAGTCATACTCCACTTCTAGACACACAGTCATACTCCTCTTCAAGACACACAGTCATACTCCAGGACACACAGTCCCGCCTCGCATGACAGACCGGATATACTGACACACACGAGTCCCGCCTCGGACACACGACGGATACACACAAAACTCATCTCCCAACTCCAACAACAATCAATAATATTGACATAAGGGAGAAAATCCAGAAAGATAATAAAAGATCGCCGTAAACAGTTAAATACAACCTTCACCTATCCACCGCCTCATACATTTAATCCATCTTTAGCAATAACAGAAATAAGACAAGATTAAGTAGTTTCCTACCTGGCGAGCAAATCCAATTAAGCAGCTCAAAGCAATCCAAATAATTAAAGCAATTCGATCCGATTATAATTCTTCACAACCATCACCTAATCAAAATATTATAATTCAATTCAATTCAATTATTCATTTATTTATTCCGTTTAGTATACAAATTATTCAAACCAATTTATTTATTATAATTATTAAAGGTTTACGATTATTAAAACTCGATTCACTTTTTATAAATTAATTAATTACGTTCATTATAATCTCGTATAATATAATTCAAAAAACCGTTTATTAAAGTCAAAACCCGATTACTTATTAATACCCGAGTTAACCCGTCTTAAAACTAAATAAACCAAAAACCCAAATCCCATGAATCCCCGTGAAAACCCACAACACAAACCATATACAATTGCGTCGAAACCGTTGTTCACTACCCTTCCTAAACCCGTCTTTCACGACTTCCTTGACCACCATCAGCCCCGACCAAACCTGCCACCTCCTAGTCCACACCACGACGAACACCAGAGACCAAGACCACCACCCAAACCGCCACCAGAAGCCCCAGACACCCCGCCCTAATGACCCCTTCAAAACTCGACACAATCAACACTACACCCTTATTCACCTCCTCTCACCACCCTAAGACCACCAGTGGCCACCACCGTGGTCTCCCTTGACCCAAGGTGGTCCCACCACTGACCCCGACCACTCACGGCAGCTCACAACCACCCAGAACGACACCAACAATCCCCTTAAAACCCCTCCCCTGTTCTCACGTTTTCCAGCCACCACCGCCGCAAAACACCATCTCCGGCCACCAAGACACCACCAAGGTGGTCGACTACCTCCACCCATCACAATCCTACCATTCCAAGGTTAAGACTCGACCATTAGAGGGTTCAATTACCCACTACAAATACCCACGACCTAACCCGCAACACCCCCTGACCAGCCACGTTTAGCCGCCTGCCACCGCCACCCTAGGCCATCCCTGACACCACCTCTACACCCATTCCAACCCTTGCAACCCCACGAACCACCTCCCAAAGTTTGGTCTCATTCCGTCAAGGTTTGGGTTAGTTTCTAAGTGTCTTAAGATCGTCTGACAATCAGCTGTATAAGAAAATAAAATAAGATTAGAAATTGTTACTTATTAATTATCGCTTGCTAATTCCGTCTCCAAAAGCTTCTCTTAATTTGTGATTTATTTCTCAGATTCAATAGGGTATTTATAGGGTAGGATTATAGAGAAAGCGAGGTCAATTAGGAAACTATATAATTTACCTTATTCTAATTAGTATAGGAATTATCATTATTATAATTATCACTATATTATTATTATCACAATTATATTATTATTATTACATATATCATAGGTAGGATTCCCTTATTTTATCTTTACTAATTAATTATTGTCATAAATTATTATTAGTAATAATATAATTACTACCTTTCCATATTATATTATAATTATTTTCCGATGCAAATCCCGATTATACTCTAACCTTATTATACTAAATTTCAGTCCAATTACTTAATGTCACATGGTCCAACACTCAATTATTAGATAAGCTCAATTCCCGACTTGTTTTACTTATTTTATTATTTAATTCTCGTCTTATTTGTAATTCATTATTAGAAATGCCTTTAATTAATTATTAAATTACATAAACTATTCTCATAACTTATCATTAAAATACGGGGTATTACAGTCAGACAAATTTTATAACAGAAACTACCTCCAACTACAATGTAAAGATTCAATCATATCGTAATGAAAGTGAACTATCGATACCATATCACACTCTTTTGGTGCAGATAAAAGTCATCACTTTATTGTTCCCCATTTTAACAAAGTACTAATACTTTGGTTTTATAATCTGTATGTTTTGATACCTTTTAAACATTCATTGAACTTATTCAAAGAATTTCTCTTCTTACCTCATTAAGTGGATATCAAGTATCTACCTAATTCATTGGTAAAAGAGATGAAAAAGTAATAACCTTCTCTGATTGAAATTGTATTCGACCATACACTTCAAAGTGTAAATAGGGCGAATATCTTGCTCTATTCATAATCCTTTTTCAGAAAAAGTCATGAATTAACTTGATTTGAATACAAGATTGGCATACACACCAGAAGATTCCCAATCAAATGGTTTGGGAGACTACTCAAGACTAGTTTCTTAATGCGATTTTCAATCGAGAATTGAGAAATGATAGGGGTCACCAACTTGAGTCTTGTATATATGACATTTTATTTCTAGTTTGAATATAATTACCTTTATTTGTATGGTCTCACCATAAACTTAATCGTGGTATGTTAGGGCACAACGTTTGTTTTAAATGCATAATAGAGAAACCCTTTTGTGTTTTTCTACAAAAACTTGAATTATATTCTTATTTAGAATTAGCGTACATCATAACAATTATTGACCTAAATTTCTAAATACAAAACTAAAATGAGTACACTATAACACTTATATGTTCATGGATGAAATGGCAACTACCCTAGTTCCATTCATATAAATTTCTGAATTTATTCTTTCTAGTCATCACATGATAATGTCAAATATGATGAAATCCATAAATTTGTATCAAATACTCATGATGTGGTAATTAGCAAGAATGCAATGTCAATGTCATAGATATTCAAGGAGGAATATGTTGAAGTCACACGACCAACTTCCTTGATCTTTACTTTTTTGGGGTTTGTATCTATTTTAGTGTCTAACACCTTCTCTTTCGAGCCTAGTTCTATCCTTAACAATTAAGATAGGTACATACTTCTTATCTCTCCCACTGACTTCAAGAATTTCTACTTGATGAAGACTTATCTTCATATAAATTCCTAGTTAACCTTTCAAAAGGATGAACTCTATTGTGGTATTTGGTCAATCAAAATTTCTAACAAATCAATTTACCAATTTAACATTGTCATATTCTTAACAACTTAAGTGCTTGATGACAAGTGTTTAGGTTGCGCAATAAGACTTTTGAACCGTGGATGCATAGAAGATATTATCAAAACATATTTTGACTAATCATTACCTCTAGTCATATTTCTTCACAAGAAATCATACATAGGTATGTTAGGAATTAAAGATGCTAATCTTATATGACATAGGATGACTCCTATGGAGTTCTATTGAATAGAACGATTCATATGGAACTAGGTCATGTCCTATTTAAATGATTCATGTGAGGATTTAGAAAGAGATTCTATTTGTCGTTGGTAATAGTGGTTTAGCGGAGACTCGTGTTACAATCAAATTGATATCGTATATTAATAGGTGAAATGATAAAGAACAACATAAAACAACGAAATAGTGGGAAAAGAAACATTCATCGTTATATCTAAAATATTTTAGAATGTTTTAGCTTTTATATAATGACCTCCACCCAATTATATAAATGATTCCGAGACCCAAAATCCATACTAACTCGATTGTGAGCCAACGGGCCCTTTACAACCTAACTAATATGACTTGGTGGGTTAACCCTCTTAACCGATTCTACAATTAGAACTCTCGGTCGATGAATTTACGTTAATTTCATCTTTAGCCCGGACTTATTGCGGCTACGGTCGCAAATATTTCCGTTGAGATCAACCAAATTTCAAAGTGTAATAACTATTTATTACCTCACCATACCCAACGTCAATTGAAGTACCCCAAAAAATCGTATTGTACCCCTTATGAAATTGAGATTCATGGGTTCCTACTATTTGGTAAGGCTATGTCTCGATCTTAATAACGTGAGAAGTCGAGTCAACTTATTATCTATCAAATTTAAGTGAACTAATTTATTGAACTAACGATAATTATAATTGACACGGTCGATTATTCGATATGATATGCTTGTGTTGTTTATGGTGATTTGGCAATGCATGTAACATATAAAGAATAAATGCAATGCAATAAATAAATTTCCTAGTATGGCCTTTCTAAAATAGAAAATCTAATATTCTATTTACAAATTCGGAAACCAACTCCATTGGTCCCTTGAACTTCAAGTGGCACGCTTCCCAAGGACTCCGTCTTGATCGGAACGCCTTTTCGATTGGCACCGTCTTGAAGGAACTCCGGAATTACAAATAATAATAAAATTACATAGCATTTCTATTATACATTTGTAAAACTGAATCTAGTAAAAATAAAAGTGATATGAAATCGCATTAAAATTACCACCGAATCTGTGTTCCCTTACATTACGGGTAGTACCGATTAAAACTAAGGTCATACTAAGATAAAATTACATAATTCAAAATTAAATAAATAAAATGACATTCATTAATAAAACTGCTGCATAATTATATGTGATAAACATGCCAAATTAAAATGCCAAATTGCCCTACTTAAACCTTATATCTTATATAATTCGGTTTTATGGAAATGCGTGATAATAACTTATTAAAATCACAAATTAATACTTAAATCAAATGTAAGCCCAAGTTAATTATCCTAACCTTATTAGGACTCAAAACTTAGTCATCACTAAATATTTGACAATAATTCAACTTGGTTTTGTATTATTGCTTATTTAAACTTCTTTTAATCATAATAATTATGAAATAATTCCCAATAAATCACAAAAATTTGGAAAAATTCGAAATCACAATTTATTAAATACTGGAATATAATCAAGATTTCAAAAACTCAATAAAAGTTGCCCACAAAATATATATAATTTACTTCATTAATAAAATCGTATAAATCATAACTTTCACCATTTAATCGAAACTAAACATTAAAATTATGGAAAAATCAAAATCAAAATTTTAAACATTCTTAAATAATTTCCAGAACCTGAAAATGGCAAAATTTCAACCAAAATTTTGAATTAATTTTTATGACTAATAAAGTTGCCCTTTTATCGATTTTATCACATAAAAATCAATAAACATACCAAATAAATCAAAATTAATCATGTAGCTTTAGATCCGATGTCCATATCATATATAAAATATTAGGGAACAATTTCATACCAAAATATTTATTTTAGCTATTTTTGCTAAAATTAGTCACTATTTATATCATTTTAACCATTAAAATTATAAATCATGCATAATAAATCATGTTTATTTCAATTTTTACATAAAATGTGTAAAATATGCATGTGACATCATATTAAAATTTCATGACCTGCTTCATTTATAGCATTTTTATCACATAAAAATTATAAATCATGCAATATTAATCACATCAATACAAAATTTTACATACAATAAGTAAAATATGCATGTGAGGTCATACTAAAAAATCATGGTAAGAAGTGAATTTTAACTATTTTTAGTAAATAAAAGTTCATTTTACTCAATAAAATATAATTATTTCACTAAAAATCATTAAAATTAGCAATAATCATCCATAAATAATCAATATGACCTAAAAATATTTTAGAACCATAATATATTATATGCAAAAAATTCCGTAGTTTATCATTATAAATCTAAAATATCTAGTTTTAATTAAGTTACATTTAACTCGAAAAAACCAAACCGATTATGCATGCAACACCAAAGCTCTTGATGCCCATTGTTAGGTTCAAAAACCCCTATTATACTCATATTATCAATTTATCAACTACCCATAATTTATATTTATGTGGATCAAGTTGCATGCAAGATTAAATGAACAAAATAAAGGAGAAAATCATATTTCTTACATACAATATGGACGAAATTTGGGCACAAGTGTAAGACTCCTTCCTACACTTGATCTTGAGCTTAGAAAATTAGGATGATCCTCCATGAACTCAAACTTTCAAATTAGAAAGTCTCCTCTTGTTGCACCCAAGATTCATCCCAAAATTCTAGTAAAATTATTAACTAGATATTGTTTGCCAGAACCTTAAATAATTAGATATAATGTTATTTTTACATTACTGCTATAGTATTTTATGAGATTTTATTATATCTAGAACAAATATTATACATAAACAATTTTATGAGAGAAGATGAGAAGGAGAGCATAAGAGTTTTTCATAAGCATAGAGTAAAACAAATATGAGAACTAATGGTCTCATATATGGGGAAGGGTGGCCGGTCATCACAAGCATGGGGAAGGGATTTTCCTTTTGCTTTTTGTCTTATCAAAGATTATGGGTTAGCTTAGGTGTATTTAGGTAATCAAGGTGTCTTTGCATGAAAAATAACAACCATCGTCACCCTAAAATACCTACCCAAAACCGACCCCCTCACTAAAATGGACTCCATTTTATTTTTCACAATTTGTCAATTGTCATATAATGTGTGACATGTGACACATGACATTTTTATTAGATAATGTATGCATATTTAACAAATAAAATATCATTACATAATCAATTAATTAAACTTAACAACTTAAGTAGTAATTCACAATTATATGTATATAAAATGGGTCATTTAAGATTTAGTTAATATAATATACAATATTTTGTAATTATAACTAACTAATTACTCTTATCTCAGATGTTTTATAAATATTAATCAATTTTAGTAATGTAACATATTAATTACTAAATTAAATCTTATTTAATCACATTACAATAAGATATAAAATTCTCACTTATAAATAAATTTGTTCAATTTAAAGATTTAATTAATCCGTATCAATATACGATTAATTAACTTTACAGTTTTGGGAATCGTCCTATAGGTGTGACCTAAAGGGATCAACTGATCACCACCGTCAAACGACAGTAATGTCAAACTCTAGTTAGCTAATCATTACCGATTAATTTTGATCAGTTGACTATATAATTGAATCATCCTTATGTATTCTTATTATGAGATTTAATAATGTGATCGCACTATTGTTGAGGACACTTACTCCAACACAAAGTATCCATTGAGAGTCAAATGATAGGGACGGAGGAGGACTACGTGCTTCTTGCGCTTCCGTATTAGGAGGTTCATCTCCTGGATTTATTCATCGGTAGGCTCATAGGCTAGCCCGAAGGGAATGTTAGGGACCTTAGCCTGTTTTAAGGTAGGCAAGGTGCTCTTCAGCGGATTGAGGGGTAGACTCGGGAAATAACCCTTGCGCATCAGAATGCGGTTAACTATGAGGTTGGAAAACGGGTCCCAATCGAAAGGTCCTGATTCATCGGTTACGGCGTTCACAGCTTGGAAACCCCACAGTTCGGTGTCGTCCTCCTCAATGGCTTGGGAGTCTATTCCCGTTTTCATGATAGCCTTGATTGGGGAAGCGGGAATTGTGATTTTCTTACCGTTGAAAGGGACCCTGATCTTCTGGTGAAGGGTTGAGGTAACGGCCTTGACGGCGTGAATCCAGGGGCGTCCCAGAAGCATGTTGAAGGAGGAATCAATGTTGACTACCTGAAAGTTGGTTTGTCTTTCCAAGGGTCCAATTGCAATGGTCAAGGTGCTAAGCCCTACAACCTTACGACGGGTGCCGTTACAGGCGCGTACTACTTGGTTAGTTGGGACCAAATTAGTTTCTTTGATATCCAGTTTATGAGCCGTCTTGAGGAGAATGACATTAACCGCAGATCCGTCATCCACTAGAACCATAGGCACATTCTTTTTGAGGCATTGTACGGTGATGTATAGGGTCGTGTTATATCTGGCTCCGAATGGAGGGATATATTCATCAGAGAAGATGACCGGATTGTTCAGGTCGGGGACATTCCTTGTCATGTGTTAGTTATTTAGACCATATTAATACTCATCTTATGATATTAAAATTACAAATTAATTTAAAATGGTCTAAATCTACATCCATGCAAATAAAAGTATAAAAGATGGTATTAAACCATCTTAAGACAAAAGTTCCTTACATTGTATAAGGCAAGTTTTGGGCACAACTCAAGGACTCCTTCCTTGATGTTGTTCTTGAGCTATGAAAATGGATGATCCTCCAAGACAACAAACCACCAAAAAGATGGTCTCCTAAGGATACACCCAAGAATCAACCCAAAATACTACTACAATACTAACTAGATATATGTAGTAGTAAACCTTGTTTAATTGTATATATGATGTACTAATAAATATTATTACTTTGATAATATTATTAGTTAATATTTATATATGTTTTTGATATAAAAGATGAACAAAATAAGAAGAAAAATTTGGTCTTTAGGTAGTGTATATGAACCTAGACCAATTTTTCTTCAAATTTTTCCAACTAGAGAAATGGTGGAGTTTCAATGGTATTTATAGGCAATTTGAGGGGACAATTATAAGTGGAAAAATCCACCTAAAAGACATTTGTGATGTCCTCAAAAAACCAGTATATGTGGACTACTTTTGGTCCATTTCGGTTTTCGATATTTGCCCCACAAATGCTTATAAGTCGTATATTTAATTATCTTACATAATTAAATATTAATTTAATTTATTTAACACTTAAATAATATAAATTAACTACCAATGACTACTTAACTATTAAGTAATCATAAGACCATTTTATCAACATACAATGTGTCAATATTAACCCATTTAGCTAATTTTACAACCTCTTGTAAAATTTAATAGCTAATTAATTCCACCTCAAAACATATACACATATCGTATAAAATTAATTAATTAACAATTAATTAATAAATTCTAATCATTTATTATTTAAATATCTCATAATTAAATAATAAATCTCATTGTCCCGAGTTCGTAACCCGTCATCAAATAATACATTTATGTGACTAACTAAGAGTCAAATAATACAAGGAATTAATTATCTCGTATCTCATACAAACAATTAATTTATTCTATTTGGGCATCATCCTATAGGTGTGACCTAAAGGGATCAGCTGATCACCGCCGTCACACGACAGTAATGTCAAACTCTAGTCAGCTAATCATTACCGATTAACGACGATCAGCTGACAAATAAATAAATAAATCCCTGATATTCCTTTTACGAGATTTAATATGTAAACGCACTTATTGTGGAGGACACTACTCCAACATCATGTGTTCCACCACCTCTTCAAGAGAAGAGGTGGAGGGAACTGTCAACCTTCCCAAGGCTTGTAGTAGAGCTTGTCGATGTTCGAAGGATGTAGCAATCAGTTGCCAAATTGAAATCTCGGCCTTCGCTTTTTGCAGTTGTTTGAGAATCGAGTTTTCGGGGACTTTGGGTTGGGTGTCCACGTCCAGGACACCTGGTCATTCGTTGTTGGAATGACTGTTGAATTGCTCGGATTTTGGTAGGGGCGCCCAGACCGTGTAAGATGACCGATCTCTTTTATTTGTTTGCCCTTTCTTAATACCATATTGACATCCTCCGCATCGTCTCTCCAAACACCGTTGATTTCTGGGTCTCGAGGGTACCTTGGAGGAGTATTCCTCGGTGGATAGTTTTTGTGAGGGAAGTTTTTGTGAGGGTAATCTTTGTGAGGGAAGTTTTTGTGAGGTTGATTATTGTGGGTTTGACTGTTGTGGGGTTGAATATGGTAGGGTGCGTGCTAGAATGGTCACGGGAGCAATCCTTCCTGGTGAGGGTAGTTTTGGGTGTTTGGAAGACCCTCCCTCGGGCGTGGTGTTGGTGGGTGGAAAATCAACCGGTGGTAAGCGTCATCAAGTCAAGTAATCCTTTTTTAGAGACTGGCTATAGCCTCTTCAACTTGTTGGAACATGGCGAGCATCGTTGCGGCGCTGAATACGAATACCCCATCCGAGGCATCCTTCTCCAAGGCATTCACCTCGTCATTAATTGGTAAGATGAGGTGTCAGCAATCTAAGGTTGGCTCGTCATCAGAGATAGCATGGATTCCCAAGGGGTTTGTCTTGTTGTTTGGTTTTGTTGGTGGAGGCAAAGGTAATTCCCCTTTCTCGACCATGTCTTGAATGATGTGTTTGAGCTTGAAGTAGGCTTCTGTGTCATGACCCTTCCGTTGGTGGTATTGGCAATAGGCATTGGGATTCCAGAAACAGGTTTTCTGAGCCTCAGATGGACCCAGAGTGGGTCCAATTGGTTGTAGTTTCCCTTGGTCCATAAGCCTTTTTAGGGCGCTTGTATAAGTTGACCCCAGGTTGGTGAATACCCTTTGAGGAGGCTCGGTTTTTTTTGTGGTTGGTTCGAGGAGGTTGACCTCGTCAATTTTGTTTGTTTGACCATAGGGGCGAGATCCGGTTGATGTGGATCCCTGATAGCCTCTACCGGTGGTTTTGGCTAGGACACCCTTGCGGAGGTCATCTTCGATGCGGGTCCCAAGGATTTGTAGATCCTGGAACGTTTTGATGTTTTGGTATCTCAGCAGGTTGGCGTAAACCAGGCGTAGATAGTTGAAAAATTTCTCTACCAAAGTTGCTTCACTTGGCTTACTTACCAATTGAGTGCTTACCCTCCTCCAACGGGTTAGGAATTCCGTGAATCCTTCCTTATCATTCTGAGTCAGGACCTCAAGAGTACGAGTGTTAGCCTGAATTTCGACATTGTCGGCATACTGTTTAGCAAATTGAACAACGACTTTGTCCCATGTAGTAAGCTTCTTCGGGTCGAGGGAATAGTACCACTGGCGAGGGATCGGTTCCATGGATGATGGAAAGATCCGGGTGAAGAGCTCCTGTTTGACCCCCTTTATGGCCATGTAGTCCTTGAAGGCCAGAATGTGATTGAGCGGGTCCTCCACTTCCCTGAATATGGGTACATCAGTCAAGGTAAAGTTGTCGGGTAGTTGAGCCCAACGGGTTCAAATCTCCGATTGTTTTCGAGGTGGATGTTGTTACCACGGGCTAGGAGTTATTCCTCCAAAAGTTTGAGCCTTTTTTCAGTTTCAGTCAAAGGTGGAGTGTTGTGTTTTCCAGTTTCCTTATTTTCCAGGGTGTCGATACGGGTCTCGACACGGTCCAGGGTGACCTTAAGAGCGGTGAGCAGGCTAGCTAGCTGAGCAGTTGTGAGATCTCTGTTGTCATTGTTGTTGTTGGATGAAGCTGAAGACGGGGCCATGGTTCTGAGGCAGAAAAACGGCTCACATTACATCTCAATCCAACACGGTCTAATGACTAAACGTAGACAACAGAAGGACGGAACAAAAGATGAGACTCAACGAGACAAGGACGACCGTGTGTGGTCCCTCGGTGCTGACTCGATTTATGATGTGACGGTGTGTGGTCCCTTGGTGCTGACTTGATTTACGATTTATGGTGTCGACCGAACTTTGACTCGATTTATGACTCGATTTTTGAAAACTTTGACTCGCGTCAATTTTCATTTAGTCATTTAGGTTTAGCCCCATCATCGGGTACCCATAAGGCTCGTAGACAACGTTGAGGTGTCAACACCACCCTTCTCTACATCTTCCTGAAATCACCTCTCTTGCCGGATCTTCAATCCCCAATCTTAGGTAATCCATTTTATTTGATTAATTTAATTAAGTTTCAACACATATAATGGGAAAAACCCGTCAATCTTCATCTTCTCCGATTAACCTTGAACCGGATGAGTTATTTCCGTCCCAAAACCTCCTTAAAGACCCACATACCTGTGACTTTAGCCTTACCGCCGACGATATTCCGATGATCAAGGAATACCTTGGCCTTGGTGTCAAAGTGGTGGTTCAAATCCCTACTTCCTGCCAGAAATCGGATGGTTTTAGAAAGGGTTGGGTATGCAGGTACCTATAACCATTCTAGTATGGCCAGTGATTCCCTTTTCCACCATTAGTTCATGAATTCCTTTTCTTGAATCGGTTCCCAATGGCCCATATAGCCCCTTACACTTGGCGTATTCTCCTCTCCTTCTTTGCTATGAATAAAGCTATGAATGCCAACATTGGTCTGGAGGATCTAGCATATAGGTTTGAGGTCTGTTCCACTGGCAAGGGTCAGTATTCCTTCAGGGCTCGGGATAGCTCTGAGAGCTTCCTGAAGCTGACGTTCAAATCAAAGGACGAGGGATAGTTTGGAGTTCTTCTACGTTAAGGTGGACTCCATTAGCGTGCCTACGGAATATATCTTTGAGTTCTGGATCCTAACAAAGAGTAAGCTTCTTTCTTGATATCTTTGATCTTCTTGGATTGCTTACCCCCCCCCCCCCCCCTCACTTTTTGATTATGTGAAGAGCCTCGCAACCCAGAGGAATCTAATAACGAAGATGCTTCAGGTGCCAAGCTGTACTTCATCCCTTCTTAGAAGAGAAAGTTTCTCGATCTTCTACCCGGCTTTACCCCTGCTACCTCTTCATGTTGACATCAATCAACCAACACTATGTCTTCTAGAAAGTTTGCGCCTTCTGTCCCTTTCCTGTGTTATTATCAATTATTTATCTCACAATGCCCTTTTGCATGTTTGGTATCTTGATGAACTCTGACGCTTGGAATCTGGTTTACAGGAAGTGTTCAGCTAAAAAAATTCGAAGCTGTGGTTAAGTGTGAAAAGAAGAGAGCTACTAGCATCTCTTCTGCCCCTGCTGCTAAGAAAATGGTTGTTGAGCCTGCCCCAGACTGTTCCTGCTGCTTCTACTCCCCATGATGTTACCATCTCTACTCCAAGGCATGTAGAGGCCACTCCTATATCACGCTTTCCCCCATCTCCACCGTCCGGCCCTACTGCTGGTGCAGAAAGCTTCACCATTTAAATCCCTCATGGGTTTGGTAACCCTGAGATGGCACCTTTATTGCGTACCATGGATCAATTTCGGTTCCCCACATCCCTTCATAAGTATGATGAAATGGACCCTCGTGTGGCTGAGGTTGTATGGCCATAGGCCACCCGCGCGCTAATATGTGGACATGCGGCAGTTTAAAAAGCCACGTTTTAGCGATGTAGAGGTTCTTTGGATCGGATAGCTTTAGATTGGTCGGTTTCGTCTCGATGAAGGTCTCGAGACGATGCAAAGATGTTCGGGTTCGCCACCAAGCAATTGTGGAGTGTTTGGATACCATTTGAGATCCACTTTATACCTTGGTCAAATAAAGCATGTAGAGGTGCTTAACACAGATACTAAAGATAAGGACTCGTCCCCCTTTAGCATTTTATGTCTAGAATGACTCTCGTTGCCATGGATAAGGTCGTCCATTATCCGAAGGTTCTGAGTAAGGAGTGAGGGTACGTATTGGGAAGCCTTTTAATTGGACACCCAATCCCGCCCGTTAGCGGCCTCTACTGATCGATCGTGGTTGCCTAGTGTAATAGTTGATAAAACAGGTTAAATGCATGAATGCGCATCCATTAGTTAAACCTAACATGTGAAAGTTTGCTAAGTCGGTTGTTTATCCAGATATCAAGTAATTGATGTCGAGTTGGATTTAAGTTGATTTGCATGCAAAAACAGTAATTAAACATCCATTACCGAGTTAGGTTATGGCGCTTAACAGGATCCATTTGTCTTGAAAAAGTGTGTTTAAATGACAAAGTGTAAAATGTAAATTTGTCAATCTGATCCGTGGGCATTCGGATTTAACTGTAATCGGGATCGTCCTAGACAAGTGTTGAAAATGAGGCAGAACAGCATCAGGTAGCCCAATAGGGGCACGAGCCATAAAGGGATGCAATGGGCTCTGCCCAGGTTTTGAAATGTGGAAACAGACGGCCTCTTGGGGCGCGAGCCATGGGACGACCCAATTGGATTCTTCTGGTTATTTAAAAGGTTGTAAAAACCACTTTTGTGTTCAATGTTTGAAATATGGTTTGCATGACTCGGAACAATTATTATTATATTAGTAATGTTCGATATCGGAGTTGGATTTGCAAGCTTGTTGAATAATTTACAAATGAAAGTGTAAAATGTGTACCTTAACCGTTTCGTCATCAAATTCGACTGGAATGGACATGGCATACATGTTTGGCCACAGATGACATGAAATATGGTCATGACAAAGTGAAAATAAAAATGAACTAAAATAAAATAAAATATAATAAAAATGCTTAATATAAACTAATTATGTTAACTTCACTTTTTTGTATAATTAGTCATCATGTGTCATCGTACTCGGGATTAAATCGTCATGGTATACATAAGCCAAGGATAATTATGGATATGACTAAAAATGCTTGCAAGTGTAAATAAGTGGAGAAAATGGTGATTAGAATAAAAGGGTATTTAAATACCCATGAATTTGTAATTAACCAACAAATATCATTGAAACACGGGAAAAACCCGTCATGGTATAATTTAACCAAGGATGATTTTTGAAATGAATAAAAATTGGTTATAAGAAAATAAATTAAAGTGGTAAAAACCGTAAAACAAAAGAAAGAAAATAAAAGGAAAATATTACGGTAGCCTTTGTCTCAGACCAAAATCCGATTTTGGCTCATTTCTCCTATTTTTGGATCTTGTTATGCAATCTTCATTTTATGTATGTCATGAAAAAAATTAATACATGAAATAAGTGGGATATTTACACCCTCAAACTTATATGTTATAATATTTGCGAAGTAGATGACTATTGAGACGGCTTTCTCGTTATGCGACTACTCGGGATGAAAAAAAGTTTAAAAGAGTACCTTAGAAAAGGATTTTGTTTTGAAAATATGTTGAAAACATGTTGTTTGAAAACATGTTGATCAATGTTGAGTTGGTCAAATCGGTCGGACAAATGCAAACGGCGACGATACAAAACAAAATGTGTAAGGCTTGTGTTTTCGATCGGTAGGTCAAAAGAATGTGTCGATTTTTGACTTAGGAAGTCGGGTCTAGAATTTTAAAGGAGAAATGAGGGGGCGGACTCTCGCGTACCCTAAAGAGGTGCACATGAGGGGGTATTTATAGATAAATGTAGGGTGGTAAGTCGGTTGAGTTTGGTTGGTGATTAAGAAGGAGGCCAGAAGGGGCGCGAGCCACCCTGCATACGAAAAAGGTCTTGTCTTTTTCAAGTTTGGACGTGGCCTTATTCTATCTATTTTTGGTTGGTGTGATTTTTGGTGTTTATTATCAAGTGGTGTAAGATGGTTGTGAGATGGTATTTAGGTGTTAATTGGGGGAGGTTTGTGTGCTTGACTCGGGTTTGACCCGTGTTGAGTCGGGATTTGAATTTTGAGTCGGCTTTGGTTCCGGAGTCGGTTTTAACTCTAAATAGTGTTATGTAAATGCAAATGAATTTGTAAAACCATTTATGTCATTATCTTTTATGTTCGAGACTCAGATTGACTTGGGTTGACTCAGGTTGATCGGGTTTCGGGTTTCTGAGCTGGTTTTAACTCTAAAGTGTTGTTGTAAATCAAATGAAGTTAGAAAACTACTTTTGAAATTATCTTTCTTATTTGAGTAATGCATTAGACCATCTCATATATAGCCAATCCAAGGACGCATATTAAAAACACGTTGTAGTCTCATCATCATCGGGTGTTTTTTGGAAGGTGCAGATACTGGGTATCTATAGAGCCCCCACTTTGACTGAGGCTTGGACAAGGCAAAAGTTAAAGTATAACCCCCGAGTCAATTTAAGATTACAACCTGGAGCCTATGGCGACGTCGAGTTGACTCAAAAGGGTTTAAGCCAAGGACCTGCCGTTGGGAAGGGCCATGCTGAGGCGACTCAGGGGTCTGAGTCGAGGATCTATCATTGGGAACAGTTAAGAGTCTATCGACTGCCAATGCGGGTCATTTAAAGTCCATTAGACTACATATTATGGCTCGCCAACTGTAAGAACGGATTATACATAGGATACCTCCTGGAGGATGCACAGTAGAGACGTGATCATCGAAGGGTTAGAATAGTAAATCTAAGGGTGCGGCTAGAGAGCTAAGGATCTTTGAAAGTATTCAGGTTGGATGATTTCTAGGGACCGCAATGAACAGCATCGAATGGATCTAGACTAAAGAATCTAGGCAATAAGGTAATATCTGACAACCTTTAGGAGTCTAAAGAGTAAGACCTTGAGTGCTTAAAGAGTTTCCCAATAGCTTAATTTGTGGCAACCCTAAGGGACTAAATTAAGGACTTTAAATTATAGGTTGATGTTGGATTTGCTTAAGTAATCAAGAGAGGTTACTCCAAAAAAAAGTTCAAAAGAGAATAGGAAATCCGAGGAGAGGCAAAGGAGTCTAAAGCACATAAAGTGTATGGGCTAAATAACCAAAAGAGTAAACTATACAACCATAGGTTTCTTTGGGTTCTAGGTTAGGGATAAACATCCTAGGTGTCTCAAGGTGGTGACTTCTTTGATGGCTTGACGTAGAGAGATTTGGCTAGGGAGCCACGAACTCCAGCTTCTCCGTGGGGAATAAATTATCTTAGCAATGCTCTCTAGAAAACCATTTAGGGAGAACGCTGCTTTGGGATCATGAATCATGTTGCAAGGGTCTATAAAAGACCTATATGATTTCCTTTTAAAATAGGCACTTCCTGGGGAGTTTTAAACTGGTTAGGACTCACTGGGGACATCCATGTTACTCGCCGCGGGGGTAGAATATGACAAGCAATTGACGCGGTTAAAGCTTGCATTCTTCTGCGAAGGATAGAGCCAATTAGGTACCAGATTTAACGGGTCGGCATCTGCTGGGAAGAACTTATCACCCAGTTAGAGGGAGTTTTTCTTCTCACAATTGCCTACATGGTTAGTGACCATGAAAATTCATGTCTCATAGACAAGCACGTAGGCATGTAAGCATATAAGTAGGCAAGCACACAAGTATGTAATCATGTAAGCAATTAGCACGTAATATCTCATATGAGGGGAGATAGAAGTTTTGACAGTTATAAAGCTTTAAAGTTGTTAAGGGTTAGAATTTATTGCTCGTAGATCCAAGATTTGATATGTTTGAGACACGTGAGTTGTCTCGACATTGACTCACATGGACGCAAACTGAGAGACTGACGTGAACGTGACAAAAGCTTGGGTTTGACACAAGACGTGGATGACTCTAATAGACTTCGCATATGTAAGTACAAGTCCTATCCATGAAAGGGTGAAAACGCATATAAAATCCCTAAGGGAGGCCGAGGAATTACAAAAGCAAGAATCATATCTTCCTCGAACATCTTCGCCACCGTTTGCTTGTTTTAGATCCCTTCTCGAGATGTGATAATTCAGAGAGCGGAACCAACATCTTCCCATCTTCCGAACCGAGCACTAGGCTAAAGGTGGTTTATTTTGGACATTAGTTGAGACTCAAAGGATGTTTTAGGGTGAAGGACGGGTAGCGTCTCGAAAGAGAAGCCCCAAAGTAAAAAGATGACAATTTGGCAAAATGAAGACTGGGCAATGTCTTAAAGAAGGAGCTCCCGATAAAGAGGTATAGGATTAAGTTTGAAGCTGGGTGGATTGGTCTTGAGGATTGATGGTGATGGTTGAGATTGAAAGGAGTTGTTGTACGGGATTGAAATTGATGGGTTGAAAGTGAACTGGGGGTGATTGTTATGGGAGTGATGGATTGAATGGGATGTTTATAAGGGATGTTTGAAAGGGATGGTTGTATCCTTGTTAGAGGATTTCCTACGTATTCATATGAAGTGAAATAAAACCAGATGTAGTTCTGAGCTGTTTATTAAGGATTAAAATTGGAATTTAAAAAATTGTAAAAGGAGTGTGCGGTTGTGTTCTCGATAAAGAACTGCCTACGTATTCGCGTTAGGCGAAATCAAACCATATCGTAATTCTTACTGTATGTGAGTAAAAAAAGGATTACAAATTGTAGGTGTGAATGGGTTATGGTTGTGTCCTTGTAATAAGATTGACTACGTATTCGCGTGTTGCGAAATCAAACAGATCGTAGTTCTTGCTGGTGTGAAAAAGGGATTGTAAATTGAAGGTCTATGGGGGTGTGGTTGAGTCCTTGTAATAGGACTGTTTACGTATTCGCGTGCTGTAAAACCAAACCAAATCGTAGTTCTTGTTGTGTGTGAGGAAAAAATAGATTATAAATTAAAGGTGTGAAAGGGTTATGGTGTATCCTTATAATAAGACTACCTACGTATTCGCGTGCTGCGAAATCAAACCAGATCGTAGTTCTTGCTGAGTGAAAGGGGTTGTAAATTGAAGGTGTGAAAGGTGTTGTGGTTGTGTCCTTGTAATAGGACTGCCTACCAATTCGCGTGATCGTAGTTCTTGCGTGTGTGCCTAAGCTAGCTGTTAAGACCTTAATGCATGAGGGTCGCGACGGTAAATTGTGTTAGGTGACTCGAAAATTGATTCGAGAGAATTTCCTTCGATTATGAGTCGAATAGGTATAATTTCTTAAAATGTTCCTTGTCATGACACTAAAATGTGAACTCTAAGAATGAATTGGGAATGTCCCGTTTCGGAAATCAAAGTATTCGAAGACTTCGTATCTACGTCAGGATGAAAATGGCTTGCATATTTCGAATGTAAATCTTGGTAATAAGAGGCTTCTATTTTTGTGGTGTTTAGGATGCTGGATTGCGGCTTATGATGTGCTGTGGAATGGGGTCTCAGGCTTAATGTGGCCCGAGCATGAAAGGGTTGACAAATAATGCGGAATCAAGCTTACAATATCACACGTTATAGAATCGAGAAAGGCGATTTTTTGTGCTCAACAATGGCGAGATGCATAAAAATTGGCTTCATTAATAATCAAACTACACGAAATAATACTACATCTTCTAATAATAAATAAAAAAATAGTAGTAATACGATACATAGTACATAACTGAGGGAAATTGTTGAAAACGGTAAGTCAGGGTGAAAGTTCGAAGGCGGTTTAACTTCGTGCTTTTAACCTTGACAAAGAATTACTTCCGATTTCTGAAAATCATGGCACTAAAGATGAAAGATGGACAAAAGTTACCAGGAAACGGAGTGCATCGCCTGCGATTAATTCTGGTAAGAATCCAATTAAAATTGATTTAGCGGATGTGCAACCTGAGATGGATTTCTGGTCCACTTCGATTTTCTGTTACGTACTAGGAGTGAATCCCCCTAGTATTGTGTTGGGAGGGTTTGTACATAGGTTGTGGCAGCATTTGTCGATTGATAAGGTTTCTTTTCTAGCAAATGGTGTTTCTTTGATAAGATTCCTGAAACTTGAGGATAAAGTGACTAAACTTCAATCTGGGCCTTTATTCTTTGACAGCAAACCTTTTATCATCAAAGATTAGCAGCCAGAGTCTGAATTGTGTAAGATAAAACCTGATATTGTTGCCGTCTTGGTCCATCTTTATGACCTAGATTTCAAGTATTGGGGTGCGCCTTTACCAAAAATTGTTAGGATGGTTGGGACTCCCATCAGTAGTGACACTGCAACTAAGGAGAAGGAATTCTTAGGGTATGCAAGGTATTTGGTGGAGATTAAAGTGGGTCAACCTTTACCTGAGTTTATTGAATTCATAGATGAAAAGAGAGATATGCAGAAGCAGTAGGTTCATTATGAATGGAAACCCCTTATGTGCTATTGATGCCATGGGATTGGATATGATGTGGACATGTGTAGGAAGGCTGGAAGAATTAAAAAACCTTCTCCTATAAAGATGGTATGGAAACCAAAGGTTGTCCCTGAGTGTAACACCCTCATTTATTCGGGAGCCTTTAGCTAGACATTCCCAAGTAAATGAGAGTGTTACCATCTCGATTTCCCGAGGTAGTGAGTACAAATTCAAACAGAACCAAAGTACTTTATTAAAACTTATTAATCAACACTTTTATTACAATTCATTAAAACAACTTAACTAATTAAATTACAAACTTGCAGCAGAAATAAATACAACTGAGTAATAAGATAACTAAGTGATCTAGACTTCTAGGTAGTCTTGCCAAATCCTCAGGCAACCCCATAAGCTCGCAAGTCAGCTACGTATCTATCAATCAATCTGCTCCCCATAAAACGGTTCATCACAGGTGTTTACAAATACACAGTCAACGACGAGGTTGAGTAGGAATAACTAACAACAGTAGAAGACAATAACATCATGAATATGCATGATATGACTTAATAGATCCTTTCAGCCGACTTCATCACTCGCAACACTATTCATCCCGCCAATCCTTGGCCGGGGCAGTCTCAACCCGAAGGTGATAAAACACACCACATTACTATAAATTAATGTCTGCCTCAACACACAGTTGATAAATATCCACCAGATGGCCTGCAGACCAACCTGGGGCCTGCCTCGAGAATTCACGATTATAATCGTCTGCAAGAATAAATCTGATAACCACTTTACATTACTATAGGTAATGTCTGCCAAAATAAATATGATAACTAATGCAAATGTCATCCTTATATGAATGCAACGATAAATAATAATAATCAGTCGGATATAATCCACAATGCTCAACCACAATGATATAAAAAGTACACTCCCAGCCCCAATACTCATGTGAAATACAACAAAAACAGCCAGTTGAGTAGTTATCCTACCTCGAAAGCAAGCACTCCAATTTACGCAATCTAATTAGTAGAACTCCAACTAAGCTTCTTAACAATATCGTCACCTAATCATAAATAATTATTCCATTATTAATAACAATTCATTATTCATTATTCTCATCCCTTTATATAGTTAAACTTATATTTATTATTCATTACTTAACTTCATTACTAATTCATTATTAATTCATTACAATATTCAAATCCCGCTTCAATCATAAGACCCGATTTACTCATAACCCGAGCCACCCAACTTAACCATTAAAAACCCGTCCCAAAGCAAACCCCACAACATACTCAAAAATCGCGTCCAAACTAAAACTCAATTCACAAACACCCTAGCCAAACACGGTTTAACCCGTGTCACGCACACCACCCAAAGACCCGTGTAAAACACCTTCCCACAGCCTCTACTAGCACCACCAACACAACCACCACCAGCACTGACCACCTTGCATCCAACTCACCCCTAACCACCAGTCTGACCACCTCCCAAGGCCTGCAAAACCACGCCCTAAACTCACGACACCAACAGTCACCCCCTTCAACCCGTGTCCCAAAACAGCCCGACACCATCTATTACACCAACCCTCACCACCCCCAGCCACCACCGGTGTCACCACTGACCCACGGTGGTCCCATGGGTGGTCCCTAATCCTTGGTACAGTCACAAACACAACTGAGATGCCCATCCTAACACAGCCGCGACAAATCCCCTTCTCTCCCCTGTTTTTCGCGTTTTCCGGCCACCACTACCGCAAACCGCCACCATTACCACCTCAACATCCACCAATATGGTCGAATCCTTCCCCCACGACCAACCAACCCCAACCCAGGTCACGATGGTCAAGTATACGGGTTGAAATTCCTGTTTTAATTATACGGTTACACCCTGTAATACTACGGTTTTATGAGTCTTGGGGTACTCTATCGAGTGGGGCTTACTCTGTCGAGTAAGTATGTTTTTATACGAAATAGTGCTCTTTATTATGGGTACTCGATGGCTTCAGTTCAATTCCCGACTTTCTTCCTTCTTCTTTTATGAATTATTTTTCAAATTATTGTGTATTATAGTCTAGAATTATAGAGCATATGACCTTGATTAGGAAACTAAGAACTATTTCCTTATTCTAATTATTATAGGAATTACTAATATAATTATTATTATTACATATTATGTTATTCTTACAATAAGTACGACTTCCACTTACTACTTTACTAATTCTATTATTATTATTATTATTACATATTATTAATAATATAATTATTATTACCTTTTACCTTTATTATATTTTATTATTTCCTTATTATTACTTATTAAATCCAGATACAAAAATCCCGTATCATACTTATATAATTTTCGGCCCTCTACCCTTACCATACGATCACACGGCCCAAAGCCCTATTATTTGCTAAACCCAATTCCCGACTTGTTTACTTATTTTATTATTTACTTACCGTCTTACTTGCAACTCTCATAAATCACTATTAAATTACGGGGTATTACACTGAGAAACCTAAGGTGAAAGAGGTGCATCGTCAGAAGCAAGATAGTGTAGATGGACCTCTACCAACAATTGACCTTGCATCAGTTGTGACACCCATGCCTAACCATGGCTCCATACTTAATTCCATAACTCCTACTAGAATTTTGCATCAAAGAAGAGAAGGACGTGTTCAGAGTGGCCCTACTTTTCTAGAGGTAGTCAATAACTCCTTGAGAAGGAACATTCTGAATAGTCTTGGGAAGGGAAGGTTCTCCTTAAACATTCAACATGGGTAGCATAGGCTTTTGGAATGTGAGGGGCCTCAATAAATGGAATAAGTAAGGTGATGTTAAGCGTTTCTTGCATATGAATAATGTAGGTTTCTTTGATCTTTTTGAAACTAGGGCTAGGAGTATTAATATAAATAAATATCGTCAAGGGTTAGGTTCTAACTTGAAGTTTATTATGAAAAATGACATTAAAGATAAAGGGAGGATTTGGGTGCTCTGGGACCCCTGTCAGTTCACTGTTGTTGAAATTGGCAAGGAACTTCAAGTCATACATATGAGAGTCACTCACGTAAGTACTTGTTTCACTTAGGTACACTCTATGATTTATGGTTGCAATAAGGATCATGAGAGGACAGATTTATAGACTTATTTGAAGCAGTTAAGGAGTAGTTTGGTGGATCCTTGGCTCATAATGGGGGATTTTAAAAATGTCCTCCATTCTGATGAAAGGATAGGCTCCTCTGTTTCTTTGGCTGAGGTTAGAGATTTCCAGGACTGTGTTGATGATTGTGGTCTCTATGATCTAGTCACTTCAGGAGCCTTCTATAAATGGAACATTAAACAAGATGGCAGTGCTAGGGTGCTTAGTAAAATTGTCAGGGTCATGGCCAATTATCAATGGATTCTTCATGGACCCTCAGGGACTGTCACTTTCTTGCCTGATGCACTATATGAACATAGTCCTTGTCTTGTGGAGCTATGGCAAGACTGTCCAAGGAAAAAAGTCAGGTTTATGTATTTCAATATGTGGGGTAAGGATGATCAATTTTTGAGTATTATGCAGCAGGAATGGGGAAAGCAGATTAGGGGATGTTTGAGTTTTCAAGTGGCAAGAAAATTGAAGAACCTGAAAGCTCCTATGAAGACGTTAAATAAAGAAGGTTATGGGGATATTGTCAATTCTGCTTTGGTTGCTAAAATGGTCTTGGAAGATATCCAAGTAAAGTTACATCAGGATCCAACCAATCAATTAATAATGGCTGAGGAGAGAGTAACTGCAAATGCTTTCCAGGAGTTGGAGACTGCTAGGACTCTTTATTTAACTCAGAAAGCAAATGTTATGTGGATGAATTGTGCTGATGAGAATACACACTATTTTCATAGCACTATCAAGGCAAGCAGGGCTCTGAACAAATCTTGAGTATTAAGGATAGGCATGGTCAGCTGTGTGTTGACAGTGATGCTATTGAGCATGATTTTTTAGAGTACTATGAAGGTTTGCTGGGTACTTCTGAATTTGTGACTAGGGTGTGTGTGTGGGAGTTGTGAGGCATGGGAATGTGGTCTTTGCAAGTCAGGCCATTAATATGTGTAGGGCTATCACAGGGGAGGAAATCAAGCAAGCTCTATTCTCTATTCCAATTGAGAAAGCCCCAGGGTCTGATGGATTCTCCTCTGGGTTTTTTAAAGATGCTTTTGGCTTAATAGGAGATTATATATGTGGTGTTGTTCAAGAGTTATTGAATGAGAGTTTGTTGAGGATATGTTGTATGCTCTTAAGTGCCCTGATATAATGGTGACTTGGATTATGCATTGTGTCTCTTCTCCTTTTTACTCTCTTTCTCTTAATGGCACTCAATTTGGTTTCTTCAAAGGCAAGAGGGGGCTCAGGTAGAGAGACCCAATGTCCCCTTTGCTATTTAATCTATGTCTGGAGTACCTTACTAAGATTATGGCAGTGGTAACTCAAAGTCAGAATTTTAAATACCATCCTATGTGTAGGGCACTAGGGTTGTGTCACCTTGTCTTTGCAGATGACTTGTTATTATTCTGTAGGGGTGATACTGGCTCTGTCAAAATTATCATGAGAGATTTCTTACCCTTCTATGAGGCTTCTAGGTTCCACATGAATCAGGATAAGTCTAAGATATACATGAATGGTGTTTCTAATCTGGAAGCTGAGGCTATCCTTCAGCTATTTGGTTTTCAGGTTGGTCAGTTCCCATTCAGGTATCTTGGGATTCCTATATCTTATAAAAGGCTCACCAACTCTTAATGCAATTTGCTAGTGGACAAAATTATGGCTAGAATAAGAGGTTGGGGCAAAGAAGTTGAGCTATGCTGGTAGGCTTGTACAGGTGAGGTCTTTGCTCTCTCAGATGCACAGCTATTGGGCCATAATTTCCTATTACCAAAGGGGATTATCAGCAGGGTTGATGCAGTGTGCTAAAACTATCTGTGGTCAGGCACTGATGACTATCATAAGTTACCTGCTGTTGCTTGGGAGAGCTGCTGCCTTCCAAATGACAGAGGTGGTCTGGGCATCATGCAGTGTCATCTTTGGAACTTGGCTGTGATAGGAAAGTACACTTAGATAACTCATAAAAAGGATACCTTGTGGGTTAAATGGGTGCACCACATCTATATGAAAAGGACTGAATGGTGAGATTATAAACCTACTCCTAACTCTAGTTGGACTTAGAGACAAGTATGCAGGGCTAAGGAGGAGTTTACGTCAGGTTTCATGACTAATGGGTAGCTCACTAAAGATTACTCTCCTCATGGGGTGTATGAATGGTTGATCAGACATCATAGGAAAGTCAGATGGATGCCATTTGTGTGGAATAAGATATGTCTACCAAAGGTTAATTTCATATGCTGGTTGTTTGTGCTTCAAAGACTATTGACAAAAGATAGACTACTACGGTTTGGGGTGATCAGTGATGGGGTGTGTGACCTGTGTGGTGTTCAACAGGAAACTCATTTGCATTTATTCTTTGGGTGTGTGTACAGTCAGAGATGCTTAGCCCTGGTACAACAGTGGCTGGGTATCACATGGCAAGGAGGCATGGTCAGCTGGTTCCTCTCATGGAGATGTCGTTCTCTATTGAAAAAGAAGGTAACCATGGCAGCTATAGCAACACTAATATATATTTTGTGGATTAATAGGAATTCAACGAGGCATGATGGGGTGGTGCAGCATCCTGATGCTGTCCTGCGTAGAGTTCAGGGGAATATGAAAGGGAAATTTAAATTCTTGGATCATTGTAATAGTCATAGAAATGCAATAGTCTTGCTTACTAAATTAGATTTAGTTTAAGCCTGAAAGAATGTATCTGGTGATGTATGATTGGAAAACGTTGTATGGTGTTATGAGTTATTAATTAATAAAATTTACATTTCACCCAAAAAAATAATGCGGAATCAAACTTCTATGTTTAGAACTTAAAGGTTAAGGTGTAATATTACGAGCTTGAGAGGAATCCTCAGAATCCTAGATAGGTCTCTCTGTAACAGTCTCAAGAAGGACTTAAGGGTGAAGAAAGGTTGGGTGTGTTGTCACTTGGCTTGTCTTGAGCTATTATTTTAGCTCTTTGATCTCAAGCTTTGGTGTTTTTGTGTTTTGGTGCTTTGGTGCTTTGGTGTCTTGGTGTCTTGGACGTATTGGTCCTAGATTATGGTGTGAAGGTTGGGTGTGTTGTTAGTTTGGTTGTCTTGAGTTATTATTTTAGCTCTTTGATCTCAAGTTTTGGTGGTTGGGGTTTTGGATTTATTGGTACTGGATTTTGGTGTGAAGAAAGATTGGGTTATTGTTAGTTGATCAGTCTTGAGCCATTATTTTAGCTCTTTGATCTCAAGTTTTGGTGTTTGGGGTTTTGGACTTATTGGTCCTTGATTTTGCTCAGATGCTTACTTTGGATTTCGGCCTTTTGAAAAGGGTTTCAGTCTTGTTTTCATTTAATTTTGGCTTGGGTTATGGCCTTGGCCTTGGACGAGTAGCTTTTGGCTTTTGATTTGGGCGAATTGGCTTTGCTATTGCCATTGCCTTTGGATGAATGGCTTTTTGGCTTTGGTTTTTGCCTTCGTTTCGGCTTTGGGTGAATTGTTTTTTGCTTTAGCTTTGGATGAATTGTATTTTAGCTTTGGCTTCGGCTTTGGTTTTTTGCTTTTGCTTTGGCTTTGGGTGAATGGTGTTTGGCCTTAGCTTTGACTTTGGCTTTGGCATTGGCTTTGACCTTTGGGTGAATCGCTTTTTGGCTTTCGGATGTTAGGTCTTGTGGATGTGACCTTTGTTTTTGGAAATTGGAAAGGTGGCATGTCCCTTCTGTGTTGTCATTATATTGGCATGTCAGTTCTATCTATTGTTCATGCACTTGGTCACGATCGAATTTACGATCATTATGGAGCTCTATTCTAATGGATCCTCCTCCAAGAGCATTGACATGCTTATTGCGTACCTACCAAAGATAACCACCTGGTTTCTAACTAATATAGTTAGGGAAGTCTGGATCGTATTCACAGGGAGATAACTGTATCCTATTTGGTAAATTATAGTCCGTCTAGTAACAATATTGGGGGTTGTTTGTTTGATTGCTTAACTAAAAGTATTGAAGGAAAGAGAAATAGATTCTAAGAAATGAGTCAAAAAAAATATAAGGAAAAAGAGCTTGGACATCGGGTTACCATGGTAAACAACGGTCAAGGTAAGGTCACAGGTCAGTCAATAAATGGTCTACAAGAGTGAAAAGATCTTCTCGTTCCTCTATTCGCCCTAGAATGCTTCTACCGGGCTCTCGCAAGTTATTGGGGCACTCTATTGTTTATAGCAGGTCTAACTCTCACCAGGCTTTCGATCTTTGGTCGAAGTTTACCGGTTCAATTAATCAATTACGTGCACTTAACCAATTAATCACAATTAATATGCCAGATCTAATAACCCATTTAAGACGTCATACAACCATTTCTCCCCTAAATCCTAGCAAAGGAATTTAGCTACGCATAACAGAATAAACGAAATTAAGAATAACAATGATGATTAAATTAGATATGACAAAAGGATGAGAATGACAATAAAACATAAAATAAGCAAGAATAAAAGATAAGAGAAAAAGAAGCAAAGGGGAGAGAATTAAAGGAAGAACGAAGGTTAATTGATTACCGAAAGTAAAAGAGTAAGGGAGAAAGATTATAAATTCCAAATCCAAAATTTAGAGCAAAGAAACGTAAAAGAAGTTCAAGCTGTCAAAAGTGATGCCCTGATTATTCTACTCAAACTTGCTTATATACTAAGTCCGAAACCAAGTACAATTAAGAAATAAATGGGCTTCTAATAATCATACAAGAATCCGGCTGATAACTAGCATTAGTCAATCGACCAAGTGATGCAGCCGATCGACTAATCAAAGCTGGCGAGATGACTTTAGTCGATCGAACAAAAACACCAGTCAATCGTCTTTTTCTCGGCGCGCATTTCCTGAAATGCGCACTGAACTTCAAACGGCCGCCATTTCTTAGTTACTTGGGCAAATTAAGTCTATCTTGCTAGCTTTCCAACGCCACCAAAAACGCTTGAAAAGGTATATTTTTGCAATGGTTGGCAAAAGACCGAGGTTTGAAATAGCCATTATAACGGCGTAAAAAGGTGTTTTTGTAAGTTTTGAAAATGACACGGAAGGACTTATGATCACATAGCACATAAGCACTCACAGTTCATTATATTAATCATAATGCGTGCAGACACGGTTTTTGGTTTTATAAGGGTGGTTACACATCAAGCGATCGATCCCCGATGTTCAAGAGAGATGCCAATCCAAACAAAGTGTGTAAGGTTGGCGCCCTAGCCTCTTTCACGTATAAAGTGAAAGCTCTTTTACGAAACAGGATTCAAAACGTGGGGATGAGAAAACTTACATCGACGAGATGAGCCAATTGGTCGATATAGGTTAGATTGTGGGCCCGGACAAGAAACCGGACTTATGACCGTCATATCAATTAATGCACTTTAACCAACAGTTTCGTTTGAGTTTCACCTTCTAAGGATCAAAGACAGAAGTGTCCTAGTTTTCCCCAATGAAGTCGTCTATCTGTGAACATAAGCCACTTGCGCGCCAAATTGTGGACATGCAGCAGTCTGAAAAGCCGCGTTTTGGGGTTGTGAAGGTGCTTTCGTTAAAATAGCTTTAGATTGGTCGGTTTTGTCTCGATGAAGGTCTCGAGACGATGCAAAAATGTTCGGAGTCGCCGCCAAGTAGTTGTGGACAACTTGGACACCTTTCGAGATCCACTCTATGTCTAGAATGACTTTAGTTGTGATGGATAACGTCTTCCATTATCTGAAGGTTCTGATTAAGGGGTGAGGGTACGTATTGGAAAACTCTTTAATTTGACACCCAATCCCGCCCGTGTGAGCGGCCTCTACTGATCGATTGTGGTTGCCTAGTGTAGGAGTTGATAAAACGAGTTAAATGCATGAATGCGAATCCATTTGTTTAACCTAACATGTGAAAGTTTGCTAAGTCGGTTGTTTATCTAAATATCAAGTAATTGATGTCGAGTTGGATTTAAGTTGATTTGCATGCAAAAACGGAAATTAACCATCCATTTACCGACTTAGGTTAAGGTGCTTAACACGATCCATTTATTTTGGAAAAATGTGTTTAAAGGACAAAGTGTAAAATGTAAATTTGTCAATCTTATACGTGCGCATTCAGATTTAATCGTAATTGGGTTCGTCCTAGACAAGTGCTGAAAACGAGGCAGAACAGCATCAGGCATCCCAATAGGGACGCAAGCCATAATGCGATGCAATGGGCTCTGCCCAAGTTTTGAACTGTGCAAACAAACGGCCTTTTGTACGTGAGTCACGGGGCGACCCAAGGGGCATCTCCTGGTTTTTTAAAAGGTCGTAAATACCGCTTTTGTGTTAAATGTTTGAAATATGGTTTGCATGACTCGGAAAGATTAATATTATACTAGTAATGTTCTATGTCAGATTTGTTGGAGTATGTGTCCTCAACAATGGTGCGATCACATTATTGAAACTCATGATAAGAATACTTAAAGGGATGATTCATTTATATAAATCAACTGATCAACATTAATCGGTAATGATTGACTGACTAGAGTTTGACATTACTGTCGTTTGACGGTGGTGGTCAGTTGATCCCTTAAGGTCACACCTAAAGGATGAAACCCAAATAGATAATTAATTAATTGTATTTGATACAGATTAATTAATCCCTCTTTATGTGAGTTGAATTGTATATCTTATTATAATATGATTAAATAAGATTTAATTTAGTAATTAAATGTTGAGTTACTAAATTAGTTGAGGTTTTATAAATATTTTGAGGTAGAGGTAATAAGTTATTTATATTTACAAGGAGTTGTAAATTTAACTAACTAGTAATTATGAGACCCGTTATATATTGATATAATGGTAGTATACTACTTAAGTGTTGAGAGTATATTATAAGATTAATTATAATATTTAATTGTTAAATGATTATATTAATAATTAATTATCTACGATAATTGATCACATGACTTATAAGCATTTGTGGGACAAATGTGAAAAATAAAAATGGACTAAAGTGGCACATGATAGCCGACCATATGGAGTATATTATACTCTTTTGGTTTATCCAAATTTTTAGATAAGGTCGTGTGATATTGTCATGTGATGACATCTTATTATGTCACCATAATCATTTCATTCACTACTACACTCTACTCATTTGCATGTGGATAATTTAAGAAACAAAAATACTCCACTTGTGTGGTGTGTGTGTGCCGTGAAAATGCTCTTATAAGAGCATCAATTTTTTTTTTTTGGGGAAAGTTAAGTATATATATCATCATCAAGGGACAAAAATAGAGTGTAGAGTACATCAGGCCTTTACTAATGTGGACAAGGCCCTCGGGAACTGCGTCCGCGGGATCCACACTAGGCATAATCGACTCGAGGTTCTTTCGAATCGAATTAAGACAAATTAGAGTCGCCACCAAGTTTTTTTGGGAACTTGGAACCGTTCAAGTCAACTTTACACCTTTCATCGAAAAGCATAAAGCCAATCGACTACGAGTGATTAAAGATAAAGACTTGTACCCTATATCACTCGATTTGAATGACTCTCGTAATCCAATGGTATTTAGACGGATCCACAAACCATAGATCTTGAGTAAGGGGTGAGGGTACGTGTTAGGAAGCCCATAAGGACACCTAACCCCGCCCATCAATAACGGCCTCTACTAAGTCAAGTGTCGGATTTCAAACAAGGTCATAGCTACTACGATATGTGATATGCAAACATCGTTTTAAAACCCTAACATGTGACAACAATTTCTATGTCGTTTTAGATGCAACTAAACTAACTTTGTCAAAGTTGTAATTTAGCATGTGGGTTGATTGATCTAACAATATATAAACGAAACAAACAAGGCTTGATGGGAATGGGGGAGCCGTTGGGATCTACCTATTACAAACCAGGCATTTCATGCCGACACAACAATAAATTAAAGATACAACTCGATCTAAATACAATTGCTACATACAACACTATACCCGACAACACACACGACCAATCGGCCTAGAAAAGCGTGCACAAGAGGGGTGGCCCACGGCTTACATGACTCACGGCCTTGGGTCACTCCTCGTGATGTGTGCTTTCGCTCAATCTCATCGAATTAGACATAGGGCCGCACACCAAAGCATGCATTAGCATAAATCGGGCCATGTTGCTTTAAACAACATGCGATTTACTACGCTCTTACAAGCATTGGGGCACAACCATCTAACCAAACAAGACTAAGGTTTTTTGAAAGAGGTTTTGACTCTATAAAAGAAAACTAACTTGAAAATTACAACCAAACTAACAAACGATAAATTACAAGTGACAAAACAAATAAAGAACGAACGATGCGAAAACCAACGAACCAGGAAAGGCCAAAGGCCACGGCCAAATCACGGCCAAACCCAAACAAGGCTATCCTAAGTCCTAGGTCAGGTTCATTAGTTGGATCAATTGATTGCGAAACGAGCTCGGAACGAATTAGAAAACAAGTTAGAAACGACGTTGATCGATTGAAAAGAGGTCTTGCAATTGTGTATTCTACACGGCTCAAAAGGGGTCAAATTAGGTCAAGTTCGCTAATTAATTTAACTCATCGAGTGTTAATAAGAAGGTGCTAATCACGCACTCTTATACTAGCGAGAAATTAGGTGAAAGAGAGAGATGCGTTCATTAAGTTACAGAATTGTTAATCGGTTTTTAAAGCTATGTCGATGTACCCTAATGTGTCTAATTAGGTTATTAAATTGATCAAATGTCGTCTAAATACGTCATATGTTAACAATCAGAGGTTAAACTAACATACAACGGGTCCTAGGGTGTGTCGAATTGGCCGAAACAACAAAGGGGTCAAAAGCGGAGAACGAAGTTAGAAATTCGTTTTATTTATGCCCTACCTTGAACACGAGGATATGTAAATGAGACGGGGGTGTACGACCGACTGAAGTAGCGGTTTATTTTCCCATCTCAAGTCAACGCGGGTGTTCATGGTGGTACTTTAACAGATACTCGGACTAAACTAGTTTCATAGTTAATTTAGACGATGAATAAAAGCGATAAACAAACAAAAATAAACCATAAGAAAAACAAGCATAAAAACGAAATAAAAAAGGAGAAAGAGGAGGATTTGATGCACCCTCAACCTACATGTATCGTTGACACCGTCTTGGGTCGTAATCGATGGTAGATTTTATCTCGAGAGGCCGTCGTCGACGAAGAAACAAAGCAAACAACACGTTTTTATCGAATCTGGACAGCAACTTTCAAACAGCGATTTCTCCCTCGTTTCACGATGAAAATTCGATTTAAAAGATGTTTTGAAAACTAGAAAGAGAGGATAACAGAGATCTTAAAGCAACCCCTGCTCGTTTTGAGTTATTGGGCACGAAAAACGAGCACAAACAGAACTGGACAGACAATAAAAGCCGCGAAAACATAGTGTATAACACTCTGTTTTTCGAGGGAATTCGTGTACTCTCAAGGGCAATTTGGCTCGTAAATCTTTGTCTAATGTGTAGATGGATGTTGTATGGTTAATTAGGAACAAGAAACTCGAGTTTTGATGGAGGTTTGAAGGAGGAACGAATTGTTTTTCGAAGAGGACACACAAACTGTTTCAGTTTGGATGTCGGTTTTGTGGAGGGTTTTTGAGAGGCAATTAGGGTTTGTTTCTGAGGTTTAAAGCTTTTAAGTGACGGTTGTATGTATGGAGAACTTATAGGAATGAATGTATGGTGAAGGGTGGGTATTTATAGGGAGTTAAAGTAGGGTAAAAGGGAGGAGAGGCAGACGGGCTCGGCTGAGCATAGCTGCTGTCCAGCAGCTTTTGGGGGGTTTTCTAGGGTTCGTATGGGGGGTTTTCTTGGTGGTTAAGGTAAGGTAATATGGGTAGGATATTAGGGTATGGGTTAGGGTTAATGGGCACGGGTTTTGGTGGTATTTGGAGCGGGTTTTGGGCTCGGGATTTGAGCTGCAAAACAGGGGGGCTGCTTTGTGTATGCGGGCTGTTTGGGGGTGATTTGGGATGGGATTTGGGCCGTGGTTAAGGGGGTTCGAACTGGGTTGGATGGGTAGAGGCTTAGGTTGGTTAGTGTACTCGAGATTCGTGCCAACTCGTAAAGAAAACGGGCTCAAAAACCGAGCTAAAATCGAGCTCAAAAACGTGTGGTTGAAACGAGTTCTTTTCGATTTTTAAAACGATTTTTCAAATCAATTAACACATTAAAATAAATGATTTTTCAAATCAAATACACTCATAAAATGATTTTTCAAATCAAATATTTATTTTATTTTCAATAAAATAAATTTGAGAAAATAAACTCTAAAAAGCTTTAATTTAAATATCATTTAAATTAATAAAATGAATTCACTTTAAAAAAACATTAATTTAAATATCATTTAAAATAATAAAATACTTCATCGACGACGCCCATTCTACATCGTAAAACGAGCTCCAAATAATGACAATGACAACTAAAGAATACATGTGTCCTATCATCATCGGGTGTTTGTCGGGTTCTCTATAAATTCCAATATCGACGGATACGGGTATCTACAGAGCCCCCACTTTGACTGAGGCTTGGATAAGGCGAAAGTCAAAGTATACCCCAGTCCCTCTCGACCGAGGATTCTGCGGGTCGTTTATAGTCCATTAGACTTGCGTATATAAGCTCGCCAGCCATAAGAAGAGATCATACCTGAAACTTCGCTGGGGATTGACTCTTGCTTATGTTGTGTCGAATTATCATCGTTGGTCGTCGACCCACAAATGCATATATGGTGGATTGAGCCTTATCCTTAGGCGCCTACGTATCCGTTTCTGACGGAATCAAACCCGCGTCGTAGTTCTAAGAATCGCCGACACATGCCCAAAGTTTATCATCTGCTGGCGTTTGTCCAAAATTCATCATCTGCTGACATTTGCGCAAAATTTATCATCCGCTGGCGCTTGTCCGAATGGGACGGGACTTTCCGAGGAGATTGCCGCCGCTTTCATCATTTGCTTTCAGCTACGGAATTCTTCCATTTCATACTCTTGTATTGAATTGAATTCTTGGTGGATATCATCCTTTACATCTTGATAATGGTCTCTGAAGCCAACGGCCAGAGCCCCGATTTGTGATGGCTCTAAAGTCGAAGACTTTAGAGCCCCCAGTTGAAGCATAGCCTGCTATATTTGAAACATAGAAAATGTACTAGCAATAATCATCACATAAGCACATTTGGATCATCGATCTTGAAATTGGATTATTTGAAATACTGGGTCATCGACTCGAAAATTGAATTTGAAAATTTTGAATAATTGGGTCATCGACCCGAATTTTGAATTTGACATCACTTGGAATGTTGGGTCATCGACCCGAAATTTGAGTTTGAAAGACTGGGTCATCGACCCGAAATGTGAACATGTTGAAAATTTTGAATAATTGGGCTATCGACCCAAATTTTGAATTTGAAATGAATCACTTGGATGTTGGGTCGTCGACCCAAAATTTGATTTTGAGATTTGAACCTTGACTTGAAATGTACCACTACTTGGATCATCTATCCCATAATTCGCAAAAAGTTTTTGAAATTTCGGAATTCTGAAAATCTTTGGCATTTTGAAATCGAACCTTGACGGGTGAGCAAGAAATACGACTCAGACACTCTGTATGACCCGTAAATAACGTGGGCGTAGCCCGCTACCGTAAAACAAAAAGGAAAATAAAACCGTAAGTGTGCACGGGTTTTAATTCAATTTTTGACTTGTTGGGGGTAGAAATGTAAATTGGCCATTCCGACGCCAAAAGATGACAAACGGGAATCACAAGGTCGTCGGACTTGGGACGAAGATTTCGTATGGCATGGGCGTGCTCCCGAGGGCACATGAGAATCAAGATCACTTGGCATTGACAGGGTGGATTAAACTCACGGAGCAACAACATTAGCTTCGCCTAGACACTAAACACAGACTGGTTTTATGAGAACAGTTGGACATCACACATCACTCTTGTTGGGAACATTCTGTCACTCTTCTCCTCGCCTCCTTTCTTTTCAGCGAGTTTTCATCATTTCTTGCCACCGCCTTCTTTCTTTTCAGCGGGCTTTTACTATTTTTCTTCCACGCCTTCTTTCTTTTCAGCGGGTTTTTCATATTTTCTGTTCCCAACAAAAACCCACATCTATCTGACTCAGCATCTTTGCCTACACCGTTAGATAAAGCTCATTCTGAGACTTGATACTATTCATCTGAACCTATATCCTTATCCTAGCTTACATCGAGTACTAAGACCAACTCAAACAAAGGTGGCTTCATTTTGACTTGGTTAAGACCCGTACAAAACCGACAAGATGACAACTTGGTTGATGAGTGGATTGAATCCCTTATTCTGAAGGACTGCCTACATATTCGCGTGGAGCGAAATCAAATCCGACATAGTTCGATCAAGGTGCATAAACTTGGCATATTGATTGTGTGTACACACTCGAAGGTTTCACATAAGGTATCATGTCGTATCCCATTCTAGCCTGTAAGGTACCGTTAAATCCCGTGTCTAGGGTTGGTACAAAAGGTTTTGATTCTTTGGGATGTGGAGCTTGGTAAACATAGGTTCGCAAGGTAAACTATCATTCTGAAGGTTCGTTTTGTGGTGCTAAGGCCAAGGGCTATGGCTTATAACGTGGTTGGAAATGGTGTCTCGGTTTTGACGAAATCCGAGTGCAAATGGGTTGGAAAACAATATGGGTTCAAATCTCCATATCTGGACCCTAAAGGCTGGGTGTAACAGCACAGGCGGAATTATTCTCAAAATTCCTGACTATCCCCTTGTAACTGTCTCAGGATGGACTTAGAGGGTAAAGAGGTTACTACTTAAGCTTTTGGGCTTTGCCCATTGAACTTCAACTATGGGTACTTGACTTGACTTCTGGCTTCCGTAACTTTGACATCCAACCAAAAGCAATCCGCAATAACTTCAACATCTTTTTTTCTTTTGTCTTTTTCTTTCATCTTTTTTTTTTCATTTTTCATTTTTTCTCTTTTTCTCATTTTTTTTTTCATCTTTCCAATTTTTCTCTTATTCTCATTTTTTCATTCTTTTTCATCTTTTTTCTCTCTTTGAAAATGATCTTCTATTCATTCTCTTAGTCACAAATGGATACACCTTGAAAACTGGGCTTCGCCAACTAATTTGGGTAAGAACTAACAATTCCTTGTTAGAACGGGTTGATATCTTCTCTCTTCGAGATGGGATGATTTTGTTGGGGAAAAGGCTTGCCTTCCATCATCGATAGGGGAAACAAGGAGCTAGTCCGGGTTTGTCATAGAATCATCTAAAAGCTTGTCAAAAGCACTGGTTCTGATGGAGGTTTTCTACCGCCAGACATGGAATAGGTAAAGGAATCAAACACGGAGTCCTATTGTACCTTACATTTTGAAACGGGACATATTTCTACCCCAGGGATGCCTTTGAGTGTGTTGTGCGTTTTATCATGTTTCGAAATGATTGAGGATTGGAAACAAGACATATTTGGAAACGAACTGCAACTTTTATTGGAATGACACATGCTTAACAGACTCGAAGGAACGATTCCTAGGATACACCCTAGGTCATCGTGGAACAAACGACTCAACTTCAGGAAAAGAAAGTCCTAGACTCGACTCGACTAAGATAAGAAAACAGATCCCGACTCGTAATTTTCAAATCTAGTTTTGAGCTTTCCCTTGTTCAGTTGTCAACTTAGATGCTCGGCTCTTGTCCTTGATCCCTGTGATGGTTTGCCTCCATCCCGAGGTAGTCCTCTGAGGATATACGCCAATGATGAAGGTCGGTGAACCGAATTGTCTTTTATTAACTTCGTTAATGAGAGGAGTACATTCTAGAGCAAGACTCCCGACTTGAATTTCATTCTTCGGGTTTAGCGAGAATTCAAAGCAATCCACAAATATTTTCCCGATAAACACCCCTTTCAAGTGACATGGGCGGATAAGATGGGAATAATCGACATTGTCTTCGACAGAAACAAAGTTGGCGTGATCGCCAAATGGATTGGTGATGTTATTGGGTTTAACAGTTGGGATCGGGAGTGTTCCATTCTCGATCATGTCTTGAATTTCGTGCTTCAGTCGATAGCACCTTTCAGTATCATGGCCTTTCCCTTGGTGAAAGGCACAGTAGGCATTTGGTTTATACCATTTACCTTGTTGATCAGCGGAAGGGTCCGGAGTTGGACCAATAGGCTTCAGCTTTCCTTGGGCTATGAGCCTTTGGAGAGCATATGTATAAGTGCATCCGATATCGGTGAATGCCCTAGGTGTTTGGCGTTGCGACTTCTTCGATTGCCCTTCTAAGAGATTGATGGCTTCATCAATATGGGTGGTTGTTGGGGCCTTGCCCTTAGACGATGAGGCCCCTTGGTACCCTTTCGGCTTTTCAGCCTCTGCCCTTATGACATCATCTTCTACCTTTATCCCGATTCTTATCAATTCTTTGAAAGAGCCAAAATTCTGGTATTTCAGAGCATTGCGATAAACAGGTCGTAAATTCTTCACGAACTTATCTACCATTTCAACTTCATCAGGCTTCTTAGCTAGTTTCACGCTTTCAGCGCGCCATCTTGCGAGGAATTCAGTAAAGCCCTCTTTTTCCTTTTGTGTCATAACCTCCAAAGTTCTTATGTTGGTTTGAATCTCGACGTTGTCAGCATAGTGCTTCCAGAACTCCACCGTAATATCTTCGAAAGTGGGGAAGTTCTTAAGGTCAAGATTATAGAACCACGCCTTCGGGTGTTCATCTAAAGATTGGGCAAAAATTTCAGAGAGCATGTCGGCAGGCACTCCCTTCAGTGCTAAGTACCCTTTATAGGCCTTAACATGGTGGACCGGATCTTCGGTGCCTTCGAACTTTGGGATGTCAGTGAGTACCATGTTCGTGGGCAACTTATCCTGAACTGGGGCGTAGGCCCTAGCATTCTCATAGTGAATGTTCTTCCCCTGGGAGAGTTTCAAACGGTCTTCGATGAACTTGAACCGTTTCTCCAGATCGGTCAGAGGTGGGGTAAATGGAGGGGAATCTTCACCCAGCTTAGATTCAATTGCATCCATGCGGGTCATCATGAGATTCACGGCCTCAGTAAGCTTGTTAACAGCATCTTCCATTGCTTGACGTCGGGTTTTTGGCGGCCTTTCTACAAGAAAACCCCGTACTGAGTCAATATTTAAAGTAAGAGCCCCTGCACACTTAAGGACACGACCCCAACTTGACTCAAACAAAGACTCGACTTGAGACTGACTAACCAAAGGTTCGACTCACGGTTGGATTTAGACCTTGATTCATTTTAGACTCGACAAAACGACATGAATCAAACTGTCATGAATTGGTTATAAACCGGACTCGGTGTGACTAAACCCGTGATTGGACCAACATAGTCCTTAGGTTCGAGTGAAACGTCCTAAATGGCCTAGCTTGGGCGTTTTTGTGGACTATCCTAGACCAAAAGGTCGACCAACATGACTCAAGGCCCAAGAGGTGAGCTTGGGTGACCCAACAAGGTCGTGTTCTAGACTCTTAGAACGAAACACACCCGGCCTAACACAGCCATGACCCGGACACGACTTGACGCATTTCATGCTTGGTTGAGGTTCGAGAGGCACTTTGGATTGATTTTGAAAAACGAAAGATTGATTCGAAAATGAGATTTGAAATGGGCAGCATGCCGGCTATAAAAGCTCATTTTGGGCCGAAAATTCTAGTCCTATTTGGGCAGCATTCCGCGTTTTTAAAACCATGCTATTTTGAAAGTAAGTTGTTCAAAAGTTCGGTTTCGAAAAGGACATGGAAAATTTCGAAAAGACTCGGGAAAACAATTTGCACATTGTCATTCTCATGTTATAAGGATGTATGCTCCTAGACATCTCTAAGTCTCGGCAAGTCTTCTACAAGAAGGTCTATGCCCTCCGTCCTTTTGCGGTCTTATAGAGCAAGGTGTCTTAAGGTAGAGTACCTAGAAGATCGTCCCCACCATCAAGAACCACGCGAGGTGAAGTGGAAGCGAGCAATGTGCAGCTTCCTAGCATAGTGGGACGTCGCCCCACACGCATCACGAAGAAACGCCGGGACGGCCGGGCAAGTCCTTAAGGGTTTATGCATGAATCGTAGCACTATGAGTAATGTTTTACTTTCCAACACTTTCTTTTCAAGTTTCACCTCGGAGGAAAAGACCCTAGAAACAAAGTGTAACTAGTCCTCTTTTCCCCAGGAGTCGCCAAATCGTGGACAAGGCCCTCGGGAAGGCTGCGTCCGCGGGATCCACACTAGGCATAATCGACTCGAGGTTCTTTCGAATCGAATTAAGACAAATTAGAGTCGCCACCAAGTTTTTTTGGGAACTTGGAACCGTTCAAGTCAACTTTACACCTTTCATCGAAAAGCATAAAGCCAATCGACTACGAGTGATTAAAGATAAAGACTTGTACCCTATATCACTCGATTTGAATGACTCTCGTAATCCAATGGTATTTAGACGGATCCACAAACCATAGATCTTGAGTAAGGGGTGAGGGTACGTGTTAGAAAGCCCATAAGGACACCTAACCCCGCCCGTCAATAACGGCCTCTACTAAGTCAAGTGTCGGATTTCAAACAAGGTCATAGCTACTACGATATGTGATATGCAAACATCGTTTTAAAACCCTAACATGTGACAACAATTTCTATGTCGTTTTAGATGCAACTAAACTAACTTTGTCAAAGTTGTAATTTAGCATGTGGGTTAATTGATCTAACAACATATAAACGAAACAAACAAGGCTTGATGGGAATGGGGGAGCCGTTGGGATCTACCTATTACAAACCAGGCATTTCATGCCGACACAACAATAAATTAAAGATACAACTCGATCTAAATACAATTGCTACATACAACACTATACCCGACAACACACACGGCCAATCGGCCTAGAAAAGCGTGCACAAGAGGGGTGGCCCACGGCTTACATGACTCACGGCCTTGGGTCACTCCTCGTGATGTGTGCTTTCGCTCAATCTCATCGAATTAGACATAGGGCCGCACACCAAAGCATGCATTAGCATAAATCGGGCCATGTTGCTTTAAACAACATGCGATTTACTACGCTCTTACAAGCATTGGGGCACAACCATCTAACCAAACAAGACTAAGGTTTTTTGAAAGAGGTTTTGACTCTATAAAAGAAAACTAACTTGAAAATTACAACCAAACTAACAAACGATAAATTACAAGTGACAAAACAAATAAAGAACGAACGATGCGAAAACCAACGAACCAAGAAAGGCCAAAGGCCACGGCCAAATCACGGCCAAACCCAAACAAGGCTATCCTAAGTCCTAGGTCAGGTTCATTAGTTGGATCAATTGATTGCGAAACGAGCTCGGAACGAATTAGAAAACAAGTTAGAAACGACGTTGATCGATTGAAAAGAGGTCTTGCAATTGTGTATTCTACACGGCTCAAAAGGGGTCAAATTAGGTCAAGTTCGCTAATTAATTTAACTCATCGAGTGTTAATAAGAAGGTGCTAATCACGCACTCTTATACTAGCGAGAAATTAGGTGAAAGAGAGAGATGCGTTCATTAAGTTACAGAATTGTTAATCGGTTTTTAAAGCTATGTCGATGTACCCTAATGTGTCTAATTAGGTTATTAAATTAATCAAATGTCGTCTAAATACGTCATATGTTAACAATCAGAGGTTAAACTAACATACAACGGGTCCTAGGGTGTGTCGAATTGGCCGAAACAACAAAGGGGTCAAAAGCGGAGAACGAAGTTAGAAATTCGTTTTATTTATGCCCTACCTTGAACACGAGGATATGTAAATGAGACGGGGGTGTACGACCGACTGAAGTAGCGGTTTATTTTCCCATCTCAAGTCAACGCGGGTGTTCATGGTGGTACTTTAACTCATACTCGGACTAAACTAGTTTCATAGTTAATTTAGACGATGAATAAAAGCGATAAACAAACAAAAATAAACCATAAGAAAAACAAGCATAAAAACGAAATAAAAAAGGAGAAAGAGGAGGATTTGATGCACCCTCAACCTACATGTATCGTTGACACCGTCTTGGGTCGTAATCGATGGTAGATTTTATCTCGAGAGGCCGTCGTCGACGAAGAAACAAAGCAAACAACACGTTTTTATCGAATCTGGACAGCAACTTTCAAACAGCGATTTCTCCCTCGTTTCACGATGAAAATTCGATTTAAAAGATGTTTTGAAAACTAGAAAGAGAGGAGAACAGAGATCTTAAAGCAACCCCTGCTCGTTTTGAGTTATTGGGCACGAAAAACGAGCACAAACAGAACTGGACAGACAAGAAAAGCCGCGAAAACAGAGTGTATAACACTCTGTTTTTCGAGGGAATTCGTGTACTCTCAAGGGCAATTTGGCTCGTAAATCTTTGTCTAATGTGTAGATGGATGTTGTATGGTTAATTAGGAACAAGAAACTCGAGTTTTGATGGAGGTTTGAAGGAGGAACGAATTGTTTTTCGAAGAGGACACACAAACTGTTTCAGTTTGGATGTCGGTTTTGTGGAGGGTTTTTGAGAGGCAATTAGGGTTTGTTTCTGAGGTTTAAAGCTTGTAAGTGACGGTTGTATGTATGGAGAACTTAGAGGAATGAATGTATGGTGAAGGGTGGGTATTTATAGGGAGTTAAAGTAGGGTAAAAGGGAGGAGAGGCAGACGGGCTCGGCTGAGCATAGCTGCTGTCCAGCAGCTTTTGGGGGGTTTTCTAGGGTTCGTATGGGGGGTTTTCTTGGTGGTTAAGGTAAGGTAATATGGGTAGGATATTAGGGTATGGGTTAGGGTTAATGGGCACGGGTTTTGGTGGTATTTGGAGCGGGTTTTGGGCTCGGGATTTGAGCTGCAAAACAGGGGGGCTGCTTTGTGTATGCGGGCTGTTTGGGGGTGATTTGGGATGGGATTTGGGCCGTGGTTAAGGGGGTTCGAACTGGGTTGGATGGGTAGAGGCTTAGGTTGGTTAGTGTACTCGAGATTCGTGCCAACTCGTAAAGAAAACGGGCTCAAAAACCGAGCTAAAATCGAGCTCAAAAACGTGTGGTTGAAACGAGTTCTTTTCGATTTTTAAAACGATTTTTCAAATCAATTAACACATTAAAATAAATGATTTTTCAAATCAAATACACTCATAAAATGATTTTTCAAATCAAATATTTATTTTATTTTCAATAAAATAAATTTGAGAAAATAAACTCTAAAAAGCTTTAATTTAAATATCATTTAAATTAATAAAATGAATTCACTTTAAAAAAACATTAATTTAAATATCATTTAAAATAATAAAATACTTCATCGACGACGCCCATTCTACATCGTAAAACGAGCTCCAAATAATGACAATGACAACTAAAGAATACATGTGTCCTATCATCATCGGGTGTTTGTCGGGTTCTCTATAAATTCCAATATCGACGGATACGGGTATCTACAACTAACTATACAACCAAAGAATCAAAAAGAAAATACTATAAAGATTGAAACCAATTTTTATCTCTTGCACCCATGATACTGAAGTTTTGCTTCAAAAAACTCATTTTGACATCCTGTAGAATTTGATGAATAATCTGCTCAGGTCTCCTAACAATATGATCCATTCGTGCCTCATTCTGTACTCTCCAAATCCAGTAAATCAGTGCCACATGACAAGCACCAACATACCTCTTTCGTAGTTTGGAGATCCGTCTGCCTGCAGAAAACTAACAGACTAAATCTTGCATCCTGAAGACAGTGTGAAGGTTGTTTTGCAGCAGACTAGTACAAGTTTTAGCATGGACACAGTCATAACTCAAATGGCCATGACTCTCATCAGCCAATAGACAAATAGGACAAAGCTTCTCCACTGCTAAACCCATTCTATCCAGCCTGTCTCTTGTGGGTAATCTCTGATGCATAAATTCCCAGAAAATGAAAGAACATTTGGGAATGTTTAAGGAGTTCCAGCAGAGAAATCTCCAAGAGACCTTAGGTTTTTTTAGTCTCAACCACTCATAACCTGCTGCCACAGTGTAAGGAGCAGGAGCATTCAACCATTGATTGGTGGTGTAAGCTTGCTTATAAGTATTCATTATATAAGTTATCTTCTTCCATGGCCAGCTGCAATCAGAAAGGGCCATGTAATCAAACCAATTTGTACCTTTCATATACACATGGTTCACCCATCTAACCCATAGGTGATCTTTCTTATAAGCAAGCCACCACACATACTTACCTAACAAGGCTTTGTTCCACATTTTTATGTCTTTGATACCCAAACCACCCTTATCTTTTGGATGGCAACAAGTGTCCCAACTGATATTAGGAACTTTGCTATATTCAGACTTGCCACTCCACAAAAGGTTCCTGCAAATTGCATTGATTTTGTTCATAATACAACTAGGAATCAGAAATAATGTAGCCCAATAAGAGTGCAGATTGGCCAACACAGCATTCACCAAAGTCACCCTGCCTGCATAAGAGAGATGCTTAGCCCCCCAACCTCTGATCCTAGCTACAATTCTGTTAGTCAATTTAAGCCCCTCATTCTTAGTCAGCTTCTTAGAAGAAATGGGAACTTCCAAGTACTTAAAAGGAAGGGACCCCCTATGAAATCCTGAGACTTGCAGGATAGAATCAATAACATCATCCCTGACCCCATTAAAATAAATATCTGATTTGCTCCTATTCAGTTGAAGCCCAGAAGCAGTAGAGAAAGTAGAAAAAGCTCGTAGGAGCCACATGATATAAATATCAGTCCCCTTGCAAAACAGAAGAAGGTCGTCAGCAAATAGTAAATGGTTCAACTTAATATGACCACACATGGGATGGAACCTGAACCCTTCCTGATGAGCAACCACACCTAGAATCATTGATAAGTACTCCATGCAAATGGTAAACATCAAGGGAGAGAGAGGGTCACCCTACCTTAAACCCCTCCTTCCTTGAAAGAAACCAAAATTATTACCATTGACAACAAGAGAATATGATGGGCTAGTCATACAAGTCATCACCAGCTCAATAAATTTCTGAGGGAAATTCAAAGCAACTAACATCTGAGAACGAAAAGACCACTCCACTGAGTCATAGGCTTTCCTAAGATCAATTTTAATTAGACACTTAGGAGAAGCACCCTTTCTATTATATAACCTAACCAAATCTTGGCAAATAAGCACATTTTCTACAATACTCTTTCCTTTAATGAACCCTCCTTGATTCTCACTAATTATTCCAGGCAACACCCTACTCAATCTTTTGCAAATGACTTTAGATAAAGTTTTATAAATGGTAGTGCAACAGGCTATTGGACGGAACTCCAGAACACTGGTGGGATTTGAATTTTTTGGAATTAGGGTAAGAGCAGTAGTGTTAACTTGCTTGAGAAGTTTACCAGTTCTGAAAAAACCTTGGATAGCCAGGGTTACATCCTCCCCTACAATCTCCCATGAGTCCTTAAAAAACTGGCTACTATAGCCATCAGGACCAGGAGATTTAGCAGAAGATATAGCAAACATACACTCTTTAATCTCAACAGCAGTCACACCAGCCAATAAAATATTTCTATGTTCTTCTGTGACCAACTTACCAATCCTTACAGTAGGGAAATTTACAGGCTTAGTAGGCAAAGAAGTGCCCAACAGACTTTTGTAATAGTCTAAGAAAGCACCTTCTATACCAGCACAGGTAGTATGCAGAACTCCATCCACTCCTGTAATACTCATGACTCTATTGTGCACTTGTCTTGCACGAATTTGGCTGTGAAAATATCTGGTGTTCTTATCACCATATTTTATCCAATAAACCTTTGCTTTCTGGCTCAAGAAGCTATGCTGAATCCTATCAAGATGTATATAACTAGCTGCAGCATCCCTCTCAGCAGCAATAAGATCATGATCATAAGGATTTAAATGCATTTGAATTTGAATATCCTCCAAAAGAGCTTTAGCTATTCCCAGAGACGTTTCCACATCAGCAAAGCCATTCCTATTCAAACTCTTAAGGGGACTTTTTACACCCTTCAACTTGGTCACAAGCTTATACATCAGAGTACCTCCTACCCCCGATTCCAGGCAGCTTGTACCACAGCTTTGAAATTACTATCTAAGCTCCACATGTTATAGTACTTGAACTGAACCTTCCTTTTATCTCTCCTAATTTTCCTATAGCAAACACAAGTGTTGTGATCAAAAAGACCTTCAGGCATGAAATGAGCATAAGCAGCAGGATACAAATCCATCCATTCAACATTGACCATAAACCTATCAATCCTAGAAAAACTCCTTGAAGCAGGAACTTGTTTGTTGTTCCAAGTGTAAAAAGCTCCTTGCCCCTTAATATCCATAAGACCACAATACTCCACACAATCTCTAAAATCAGCTATCTCAGCCCAAAGAACTTCTCTTCCAATTCTCTCATTAAAGTGTAATACACTGTTGAAATCCCCACAAACAACCCAAGGACCTGAGTAGTTATCCTTCATTTCCTTCAGGTGAGACCACATAGCCAATCTCTCAACCTCATTATTTGAACCATAAACAACAGAGAGCAAGAATTCATCCCCAGAATCAAATTCAGAAACCTGGACTGTTATAGCATGAGTGTTTTTGTGAAGTAAATTGACCAAAAAATGTTAAGGATCCCAGATGACCCAAACTCTTCCCCCTTGACGATAATCACTATTATTTAAACCTTTCCAGTGACCACCTAACTTACTAAGAACACTATCAAAATCCTGCTCTTTTATTTTAGTTTCTACCAAACCATAGAGGCCAATATTATTTTGGAACAAAAACTTCTTAACATCTAACTGTTTATTGGCCCCATTTATTCCCCTAACATTCCAACATCCTATGATATCCATCAGAAACTATTCCAGGTGGATCCTTCTGTCTCCCACTCAATGCCCTTTTACCACTAGGACTAGTTAACACTTCCACATAAGTTTTGGTAGGAGACTGCTGCACAGAATGCAGGTGCTCCTGTCTAGAGACCTGCTGGACAACATGGACAAGAGTGATCAGTGATGAATTGTGATAGGTAGGCCCCCCAAAAGGAATCTCAGGAGTAGCTGCCTTTGTAGGTGACTTAGATGTCACAACCACCTTCTGAACTGGTCTCCAGACCTTCTGTGAAGGTTTTGGCACTGGCCTAGTGACAGGAATAGGCTGCTTCTTTTTACACATATCAGTGGTATGTCCTATTCCCTTGAAATCACCACATATGGTAGGCCTCCATTCATACTCTTCCAATATTGTCACTTCCTGCCCCTTCTCATCCTAGAAAGTCAATTTCTCAGGAAAGGCTTGTCCTATCTCAACCTCAACCAGTAACCTAGCATAACCCAATCTCGTTTTTGTTGGAATAAGTGTCCTCCGACAATAATGCGATCACAACTGTCGATCATAATGATCACATGTTTAAATCTCATATTTAAGAATACATGTGGAAAGTAATATTTTACAGTCAACTGGTCCACACATATCGGTAATGATTGGCTGACTAGAGTTTGACATTACTGTCGTGCGACGGTGGTGATCAGTTGATCCCCTTAGGTCATACCTAAAGGGTGACGCTCTTAATTGATTATTTAATTAATCGTATGTCCATACGGGTTTATTAAATTGCTTAAAATTGACGGACGATTTTGTGAGTATAATTGATGTGTCTTATTGTAATTCGTTTAAATAAGATACAGACTAAGTAATCAAATTGTTTTATTACTTAGATAAAATTATTGTTTACGAAACAATTGAAATTGAATGAATATTTTATTATAAATACAAGACGTTGTGATTTATAATTGATAAACCGTTTTGGTACAAGTAATTTCGAATTACTAGTCGATTTTTGTATATGACATATTTTTATTAATATGTTGATTTTTAATTGTTAAAAATACATGTTATATGTATGATGTCATGTAATATGTTACATGTGAAATATTGACAAAATCACAAAATAAATGGACTCCTCCATTTTATATAAGTGTACCGAAATAATGGGTGAGTAGTAGGGTTTTATTGTGTTTTATTTTAAATCAAACACAATGATTACATTTTTATATAGCCTTACATGCCTACATTTTGTGGGTAGAAGCAATGGCCATACATTGGCCTTGTGATTCCCACCCCACCCGGTTTTGGACAAGAGAGGAAGCCAAGGGTTTTCACTCTTATTCTTCCTAAATACACCACCATAATGTAGTGTATTATTATTATTCATTCCATACACATAAAAACTTAGAGAAGTTTAAGAGAGAAAATACTCTATAATTCATCCCTCTCCTTACCGAAACAAGAGAGACAAAAATAATATTTTGGTTCATTTTTAAGCCAGATTAATAATATTACTAGTTCATAATATTATTAATTATTAAGAGTAACACATTGGGTATAAGCTTTTGGGAGAGGTTCTAATTTGAACCTTTGTTCATCTATTATAAGGAAGCTCAAGAACTAACAAATAGGTGAATTTGTTGGTGCCCTTTTGATCTGAAATCCCAAAGTAAGATTGACGATTTCTTCTCTAATCTTGTTTTTGAGTTTGCATGCATAAGATCTAGTTATTATTTTATGACTAAATAATCACTTTGTATGAAATGTATAGAGATGGAATTAAGAATCCTAACAATTGGTATCAGAGCCTTAGGTTGTTTGCATGCAAATCGGTTTATTGTTTTTCCGAGTTAATCTTATTAACAAACAAAACTTGTAATTTTGTGTTTATTATGATATATCACGAAATCACTTTGCATGTTGAAGTTTCTGATCCTAAAATGTATTTGGGATAATTTGGGTCATTTATGGATTATATTGTTCATTTTGTTAATTTATGACATAAAAAATGTGATTTTGTATATATAAATGTCATTTTTGGACGCAAATTACTTAAACTTCGAATTTTCCAGTGGTTTTTGGATATATTTTCACATGTAATACATACTAATGGCCTTTAGATTTTCATGTTAAAATAAGTTGTTTTGCTCGAAATATGAATTTTATAATTTAAAATCGTATTTAAATGGGTAAATAGGTTAATATGAGTTATATTTCGAATTTAATCATGAAATTTTAGTATATTGTCACATGCAATTTTACAAGATTTGTGTAAAATGTGTGGCTATAGGGAAGTCTTTTTGCATGATTTATGAATTTTTGATGAAAAATCACATAAATAGTGACTATAATTAGTTATAATGCTAAAACGTACTTCATGACTAAAGAAAAACGTCACATATTGCATTTTATCATATATTTCAGATCTAAAAGTGAAAAGTTAATGAAAATAAATTTTCTCATATTTTAATGGTCATATTTGTTAAAACCGATAAACCGCAACATTGTTTTTCTCGATATTTTTTGGAAATATTTAACCTAAGTATTGAACATTATGAGAGTTATGGTTTTTTTTCCATAATGTTCATAAGTTTGAATTTCAAATTTTGAAATTATTTGAAATTATTTTGATTTAATTTGAAGTTTATGTTATAAAATTGTAATTTTAAGTCCATAATGAACAATATTATCAAATCAAGTTGAATTATTGTCAAAGTGTTAGTGAAGACTAAATTTTGAGTCATAAGTGAGTTAGGATAATTAACTTGAACATAAATATGAGTTTATGTAACATATTGTGATTTAATAAGTTAAATCACGCAAATCCGTAAAAACCGATTAATAGACGATATTGGCTATTTAAAGGCGATTTAGCTTAAAATTTGGCATGTTCATACATATTATAAATGTTGCATTTATTTATGATTGTCATAATTTTGGTTTATATAATTTTGAATTATATAATTTTACTTAGTATGGCCTTAGTTTTTAGTCGATATTACCCGAAATGTATGGGAATATCGATTCGGTTGTAATTTTGTGATCTTGTATCACCAATTTGTAATTTAATAGTTATTTAATTTTTATTACAAATGTATAATAGGAAATTATGTTATTTATTTTGTAATTTCCCGGAGTTCCCGAAGAAGACGGTGTTGCCTCGTTTTGCGTGCCAAGACCGAAGTTCAAGGGACCAAAGGAGTTGGTTTCCGCATTTGTAATAGTTTATTAGATTTACTATTTTAGGAAGGCCATACTAGAATTTTATTTTTATGCTTTGCATTTTATTTATATGTTGCATGCATCGCTAAATCGCCATAACTTAACATGCATTTTTTAAATCGAGTTTATCGACCGTGTCAATTACAATTATCGTAGTTCACCGCTTTAGTTCACTTAAAACGTGATAGATAATAAATTGACATGACCTCTCGCTAAATAAACAATTGAGACTTAGCTTTACCAAAAATTAGAAACCATGAAAACCTATTTCGTGAGGGAGTGCGCTCGGCCAAACCGGGGTACAAACCTTATTACGTAGGGGAAGTGGGTGATAAATGTCTATCCACCGAATTCATGTTGATGAGGGTTGTATCGCCAAAGCGTGCCCAAGTTAATGTGAATTTGGATCATGGACACATTTATTCGAAATTTGGGTTGAACTCAACAAAAGTATTCTCGACCATAGCCAGATGTGTTTTGGGCTAAAGATAAAAATTAATGTAATTTTATCGACCAAGAGTTCTAAAAGTAGAATCAATTAAAGGGTTAATCCACCGAGTTATATTGATAAGGGATGTATCGCCAAAGCGTGCCCAAGTTGATATGAATTTGGGTCTTGGAATCATTTATCAAAGTTGGGTAGAGGTCACTAGATAAATGCAATAAAACTTGTTTAAATTAAAATTTACGAGTATTATTATTATTTTAAAAATGAAAAGTGTTTTATTCCTTCTATTTTTGTTTTGTAGACCACTTTTATTTCTCATAACAAATGGCCGCGCCAAACAACAACGCTCACGCTCTCACTAATGTTTCATGGCTTCGATCCTTCATGGATCGTTGTAAACTTGAAAAGAATGGGTCAAACTTTTCCGATTGGGATGCCCAACTCAAGCTAGCCGCCCAAGGCGACGATAAGGTTCGTTACCTTATGGAGGCCTCTCCACCCGAACCTAACGCTAGGTCGAGTGCCGCAACAAGGGAAGCCTATGAAGCTTACCATAAGGAATCCGCCGCAATTAAAAATGTGTTAATTTTTGCGATGGAGGCGGATCTCTAAAGGAGAGCTTTCAAAATGGGCACCGCTTATGAAATTTATTCCAAACTTGTGACAATGTTCTCACAAACACCAAGGATCGTCCAATATGAGGCGGCCTCAGCATTCTTTGATCTCGATTTCAAGGAGGGCCAAAAGGTTAGCCCTCACGTGCTCAATTTGTTGGAGCTAGTCGAGACATTGAAAATTCAAAAGGTTGAAATCCCCAAGGAGCTAATTGTTGATAGGATTCTTCACTCTTTATGCAAAGTCAAATCATATGTGCAATTTCGGGTGAATTTCAATATAGAAGACAAGGATGTGTCTCTTGAGGAGTTGCACAAGTTACTTGTGCAAGCCGAAAGAGACATGGGGCTAAATGTTAGCCCACCTAAGGATGTGCTAAATATAAGCACTAAGAGCAAGGGGAAGTTCAAGAAGAATGGGAAAAAGAGTAAGAGGCAAGCTCCCATGAACACCAAGGCCAAGACTTTTGAAGCTAGCACTTCCAAACCCAAGAAGGGTCCGCTTGATAAATGCCATTATTGTAATGGTGTTGGACATTGGAAGAGGAATTGTTCCAAGTATCTTGGTGAAATCAAAGCTGGAAAGATCACTTCAGTAGGTAAATGACTATCCTTTCTTTTATGTTTCTAATTCAACTATGGTATTTTGATACAAGTTGTGATAATGTATCCCCTTGTTATTGTAAATAGGGCCTCCTCCAAGCAAAGATAAGGGAAAAGAGAAGCAAGCTTAAGAAATCATGAAGGATCTAGGAGTAGCTACCAATGAAGCTTGGCTTTTATTATTGTCTTTATTTATTTATTTTTTTGCAAAAAATTATCATTTCATTTTAAGGAGAAATAAATTACAATGAAGTTTTGCAAAAGCTAGCCACTAGAAGAAAAAACAACTATACAATGTTAATTACACAAAGTCTCCTCTAGAAGCCTATACTGAGAGTGATGCTTCCACATAAGCATTCGGACAATGACAAAAAACTTGATTCTCCTCACAAGCCCAATGACAGGACGAGAGTGACCTTGAAAAATTCTGGCATTGCGTTCAGTCCAGATCTGGTGAACAGAGGTAGTAAGGGACACATCAAACCAAGCTTTCTGCCAGTTCCTAGCTCCTTTGATAGGAAAAGTCAGCTCATCTTTAAGGGAAACACCAGACCTCATGTGACCCATCCAAGCCAGCACCTGGTGCCAAACAGAAGCAGAAAAGGAACAACTGAAGAACAGATGGCCTTGAGACTCCTCCTCATGTTCACATAGAGAGCATCTGTTAACAAATTGCATACCCCTAAGCTTGAGGTTATCAATAGTAGCTAACTGATTCTGAACAGCCAGGGAGCAAACAATTCTATGACTAGGAATAATACGAGAATGTAAGATTCCTTTGGTCCAAGACCCAGCAGCAGGAGCATTCCTGAAAAAACCATAAACCTGCTGTAGTGGTAGCTTTGAACCAGATAGCCAACCTTGTATGAGATGATGAGCAGAAGAGATTGAACCAGATAGCTCAACCAATCTGTCTCTAGCAGCTAAAATACTCTTGAAACTGGATGGATAATGAACTTTTGAAGAAATATGCCAAATGTCCTCATGCTTGAGAATATACTTCTGCACCCATCTACTCCATAACCCCTGATCAGAAGCTGAAATAGAGCAGATCTATTTACACAGGAGAGAATAATTTCAAGCTTCCAAGTCTTTGATGTTAAACCCACCAGAAGACCATGGAGAAGAAATTTGGTGCCAGCTTTTAAAGACCATCTTTCTGGAACCCATAGGGATACCCCAGAAGAAATCTTTACAAAGTTTATTGATATGAGCAATCACAGTTCTAGGAATAAGAACAGTAGAGCACCAAAAATTCTTAAGGCCAAAAACAATAGAATTGATTAGCTGCAATTTACCAGCATAAGGCAGAAAACAGTTTGACCAGTGAGCCATTGCTTGCTGAATTTTGATGATGATAGTGTCAAACATGTCACTGGTTAGTCTAGAAGTGTGCAAGGGGAGCCCTAAATACCTGAAGGGGAATGCTCCTTCAGAAAACCCAGTAGAACTGAGTATAAGCTCTTTGACTGGTTCAGAGACACCACCAAAATAGATGTTAGTTTTCTCAGTGTTAGCATGTAAACCAGAGAGGAGAGCAAACTTATGAAGAGTATCAGAAATAGCAGAAACAGATGGAACATCACCTCTAATGAAAATCATTAAATCATCAGCAAAAATAAGATGGGTAAGCTTGATATTGCTGCACTTAGGATGATAAGAAACCTGAGTTTGATCACAAATTCTTCTGAGATAACGAGAAAGAATTCCCATCCCTAAGACAAAGAGATAAGGAGACAAGGGGTCACCCTGTCTAATGCCACTCCTGCCTTGGAAGAAACCAGTAAGTTCACCATTAATCTTAAGAGAAAACCAGGGACTGGAGATACAGCTCATGATCCAACCTCTGAATTTAGGAGGAAACCCCAGAAGCAGCAAAGTATTAGAGAGAAAAGACCATTGCAAAGAGTCAAAGGCCTTTCTAATATCAACTTTAATCAAGCAACGGGGAGAAATATTTTTCCTGCTGTATCCTTTAACTAAAGCCTGGGAAAGCATAATGTTTTCAAAGATGCTTCTATTTTTAACAAAGGCAGCTTGCTCATTGCCAATAAGAGAAGGGAGAACCTACTAGAGTCTGTTGGCAAGGATCTTACTGATGACTTTATAAAACACAGTACAACAAGAAATGGGTCTGTAATCCAGAACGGAACTAGGGACAGCCTTCTTAGGAATAAGGGAGAGGACAGTCGAATTTGCTTGTTTGGGCATAAAGCTAGTTTTGAAGAAACTATGAACTGCTTTACACAAATCCAACCCCACAATGGCCCAAGCAGATTTGAAAAAACCAGCAGAAAAACCGTCCATACCAGGACAACTATTGCTATCCATACTAAAGACTACATCCTTGACTTCCTTTAAAGAAATGGAAGCATCAAGGGCAGAGCTCTCATCAGGAGAAATGGAAGCACCCTCAGCTAGGAATGCATCACTAAGAGGCTAAACAGAAGATTCATGACCCAATAAACTCATATAGTAGTCCTGGAAAGCTTTGTTGATGTGATCAGGCTCCAAATGAAGCTGACCAGACATATCTTTTATGGCACCAAGCTGTTGATGATGCTTTCTTGCTGAAATTCTAGCAAAGAAATATTTAGAACTACTATCAGCATCCTGAATGTGTTTTATCTTAGCTCTTTGTGCCAAAATGCTAAGTTCAGCAGCCTTGAGTTTGCTATACTCCTGGATTTTAGCTTTCTCCTCATGGATAAGATCAGCAGAGAAAGGATCATTGGCCAATTTAGCTTGACAGTCAGTCAGGCTATTCTTAGCCTCCTTGACTCTAGCAGAAATGCTAGTGAATTCTGTTTGATGGAGCTGAGAAAGAGCATGCTTAACAGACTTAAGTTTTTCAAAGAAACAAAAGATAGGGCTACCTTTTTTATCAGTTTTCCAGGCCTCAGCAACAGTTCTAATATAATCTGGGTGATCAATCCAGCCATTCAAAAAACTGAACCCCTTCTTAATCTTCCTATCATCAGAAATATAGACAATGACAGAGGAGTGATCATAAAGTCCAGATTCAGAGAAATGAGCAAAAGAATTAGGTAGAGAAGAGATCCAGCCAGGGTTGATAAGGACCCTATCCAGCTTGGACCAAACTCTAGAAGAGGGCTCTTGTTTATTAGTCCAGGTTAAATCACAACCAGTGCTAGAAATGTCCTCAAGATGGCAAGAAGAAAGGCATTGATTAAAAGAAGTCATTTCATGCAAAACAGGTGGGTTATTGCTGAGTTTTTCAGTGGGGTCCCTGACCACATTAAAATCCCCAAGCACAATCCAAGGGTCATCAGTGGAAAGGCTATGCAGGCCATCCCATAACTGCTCCCTAACAGTTGCATTATTACTGCCATACACCATACTTATAAAGAAGACCAGATTAGATTCAAAATGATGAACTTTGAAATGAATGAACTGAGCTTCAATACCTTTATTCAGAATAGCAGTTGTCTTAGGGTTAAAAAAAACCCAAATTCTCCCATTGTAATGCTTCCTATAATTGCAAACAGTAATCCAATCCTTAAACTTAGCATGAATAATTCTGGAGGCTTGTTTTTGCTTAACTCTAGTTTCTAAAAGAGCTAGAATATCAAGTCTATTATTCTCAAGAAAATCTTTGACCTCACTATGTTTTGTAGGACAGTTGAAACCTCTTATATTCCAAGAAGCAATATTCATAGAGAATGAGGAATGGGGATGGAGGAAACACTAGGAACTTTGGGACCATTAATAGAACATCCTGAGTGCATATCAGACCTGATATCAGGAGGGATTGACTCAGCAGGAGAAAAATTTTGGACTAGTGTGGAACATCCTGAGCCTGAATTCTCAACCTGAGTATCAATCCCATCCTGAAGCAAGTCAGAAGTACCACCTAGTTCAGCAGGTAAAACAGGGAGCACAATGTGATCAACTATCTCACCAGGCTCCAGTACCTGATAAGCATTAGAAACCGGAATTATTTCTATTTCCTGAAAATGGACCTTCTCAGATTGAGATGAACCCAGTTCAGCAGAATCAACATTATCAGTAGAAGAATGCATTTCCAGAGATCCAGAACATACTGAGTGAAGAACAGGCTCCTCAGAATGGGGTGCCCTGGTAGGAGAGGAACTCAGACCTAGCCCATGGCATTCTGAGCCATGAGTCCCTTCCCCCTGAACATCCTTCTTCTGAGAAGCAAGGCCTACACCTAGTTCTGACCCAGGATCAGAAGCTTGCTGGTCTTTCTTGAGCCATTTACAAGTGCTACTTTTGTGCCCAAGTTTACCACAACAAGAACAATAGAAGGGAACCCACTCATACACAATTTTCTGAGTAAATTGCCCTAAGAAAGGAGTATTGATCACAACCTGGTCAACAAAATCCTTAGAAACATCAATTTCCACCATGACTCGAGCAAATGAAAGTTTGTCTTTGTTGGTAGTAGCAAGGTCAGCAAATAGGGGTTTACCAAGCTTTCTAGCAATCTTGCTTAGAACCACATCAGACCAAAGATAAGGGTCAAGTCCAGGAAACAAAATCCATACTGGAACCTTAGCCACAGTTTCCATTTCAGAGGAGAAAGTAGGAGACCAAGGCTTCAAAATAAGGGAGTTACCTTCTATCATCCAAGGGCCTTGCCTAAGCACATTAGTCATGGATTCCTGAGAATCAAAACGAAAAGCAAACCACCCCTTCTTATAGTATTGAACTATAGGGAGAGCAATAGAACCCCAAGACTTACTGACAAATTCCTGAACCACGGTTAGAGAGGGCTTTGCACCAATAACATGCCCCATAATAAATTCCCAAATTTTCATTTCCTTAACAAAATCAGATTGTTCAATCTCAATTTCAGCTGCTTCAGCACTGTTAGGACAGTAGTACAAACTCATACCAGCATTCATTGGAACTTTAACCACATGTGACCATTTTTTCCCCAATTTAGCAGAAATTGGAGAATTTTGTACCTGAATTGAAGGGGAAACATTATTAACCACAGTATTACTAGTCGTATGAACAGATTGAACAGTTTTGGGAACAGAATTCACATTAGGAATAGAAGAAATAGGAGTATTAATAGCAGAAACAGTAGCATTTGATCGAGACAATTGAGGGACACCAATTGGAGTAGAAATCATAGGAGAACGAGAAGAAGAAGGTTTACCAGCCGAAAGACGAGCATCAATGGCGGAAACAATCAAATCATTCACCGTACCCGATTTCGCACCCAAATGTGAAGAATTGTCACCCAAAAATCCATCCACATCGCCATGAGAGCTATCAATAGGAAGCTTAGTAGCTGGAGTAGCTAGGGTTGACCGAAGTTTAGCAATGCGTCCTCTAGTTCTCACCATTAATGGCTAAGAAATCATCGAAAAAAACAGAGTAAAAAAAGTTTGTTATAGAAAGAGAAAAATTTTAGAGAAAAAGTTTTTAGAGAGAGAAAAAGATTTAGTTTTAAAATGTTATTAAACGTTCTCGCCATTATTGTCTTTATTTTAATGTTATGGATTTTAGAAATTTTTTGATTTCCGTGTTCGGCATGGAAATGTGTGATCCTTTTAAACAATGGTTGTATTTTGGATTTTGGTGGCTTGGCTTGCAACCCAAGTCACCCCTTTTATCGTATTTGTTTGTTCTAAAAATTCGTCTTTATATGCTTGCACATAGAAACATATGAACATCTACTTAAAGTGAACCAATAGACAATTATAATAATAGGATTCATTATATGTCCACAAGCTTGAAACTTGTGTATGATCAATTATAAAGTGATGTAGAGTTGATGAACTCTCCTAAAGGAATGTCAATTACCAAGTACACTAATCAAATCTAAAATCTATTAGTCAATCTATGAGATAGTCCTCCTTCTACTTCAAAATCATTATTTGTGTCTCATAAGCTATCTTTGAATATCTAGTGTATTTATTCTAAAGAAAGAGTGGGAGAAATATGAAGACACAAAGAATACAAAGAATAATTTGTATGCTTGAGTAAATGAGATCTACGAAAGAAAGAATGATTTGTATACAAAAATAGATAGTATACATGAATAGATGAGATCTACATAACAAAAAAGACCAAGTGAATTAATCGAAAGACTATGTTCTTAAGATAACTACACGAGGAGACCAAAAGAAAGTTCTTGAAAGAAAATGACTAAAGAAAAGTCTCAACAAGAGATTTTGCTAGTTTATGACCTAGATATAAACAGAGTTTCAAAATTGATATTTACTTAAGAGCCTAAATGAAACAAAGTTGCATCCTTGAATATAAATGAGATTTATGATTAAAAGTTGCAAAGAAAGATATGCCGATGTCTACAAGAGCTAAGTTAATTATTAACCACGCTAGTGTCGTTACTTAACCTCATTATGAAAATGAAATGGTTAAACCTCCTTCCGAAAAGGGTATTTTGAGAAGGACGTGTATTAAATGGGATTTCACATTTAAGTAATGACATTGCTACGCATCATTATAAAAATGAATGAGTTAGAGATTAAAATCTCTTTCCATAAGTTTAAGATTGAAACCTTTTCAAAATAGGTATTTTGAAAAGATATGTTGGAAACATATATGGTTTTATCTTAATAACTTGGCAAAGCAAAATTGATTCCAATTCTTGAAATGTTTCGATTGAGTAGTCAAATACGAAACATGTGGAATCGAGTGGGAGTTTGAAATTATCATGTGAAGACATGAAATTTAGTGGGAGCAATCATCTTGTAAAATTTATAACTCATTACTCATTGAGAATGACGAGCTAGTACTGTCTTTCACAAAGAAGTATTTGAGTTTTCAATTCTAGATGAAAATGGACTAAGATGAATCCAATCACAACATGGGATGTTGGATAGGCATTGAGATATGCACATCAAGTCAACGAGAAACGTAGGTTATTCATATCGATGAAAATGCAATAACCATAAGCAGTCACGGTCATTCATTGAACCTAATAATGGTTGATTGCATGATTAAAGATTACTAATGTTTCCGCCATTAGAATAATCATGCACATGTCCTATAATGAATCATATGCTTAAGAGCATGATGAGTCATTGGTAAGCCATATAAGAATCGTCATGAATTCTTGAGGAGAACTAATGAGCTATTCTAATGTTTGATAGAACACTCTGTTATGTGACAAGAAGTTGCACATATTGAAGTTTTGAAAACGCGTAAGGATTTATGAAAAATCCTAAGCTAATTAATCTAAAAGGAGAAATAAGAAGTTTGAAAAGATACTTGGTTATAGTAAGAAGTTACTCAAAACTAGTATTTTCAAATTTGCTAGGACTTATGAGAAGTGCTAGGCTAATCATCTTGACAATTGTTGCAAGATCCTACAAAACACATACCTGGTACATTATGAGTTGGAAGAACACTTGACTAGTGCAAGTTATGTCGTCCACCATAATTCGTTTGTTATGTGATAAACAACAAGAAAGTTCTCTCAAAATAAAGAACCTAAACCTAGTTTGGGAAACTAGATATGTACTTGGTGAGATTCATGCTATGTAAGACAAACATGAAAATAAAGGAAAATGCAATTCAAGAGTTTGAACACATGGACACATGGTGTGTTAAACTCATGTTGCAAATAACTAGTGTTTACACATTTACAATATACATCACAAGGTGGTAATATGGTATTGACTACCCGAATGTGATGTCCACATTTGTCGTTTGAGTTATTATTAACTCACCTTATACTTTGTTACATCCAAACGGGTTGTAGAGACAATTGAACCCCATTAAAGTGAACACGGATTAACATTGTATTCGCCCATAGTCACTTACATGAGGTGACGTCTCGAAGTGACTAGAGTATGATGCGATTGATGGCAAGTTCAAGTGCCATGGAGTCATGTGAGATGACTAGTCGATCACATAGGCAGACTGTTAGGAACACTTTGTCAGGCTAATTACCGCTTATAGAGTTCTGGCAAATTTATATAGCCTGGTCGTGGCGAGAGCTACTATAGTATTCTAATGAGTCAATTCTTTGACTAAAGACTATTCGCCTAAGGTGGCACAGTTTCAGATTAACTTTGATTTATGTTATTACGACCTTCGTAAATGGGGTCAAATGGGCATATTTTGGGTTATGATAGTTGTGGCTAATCGAAGGGAATAGTGCGATAGGAATTGTCCACCCCTTGTCAGGGTTAAAACAATATCTCAGGGCCACTCGAGGAGTAATGAACAGGAAATGCGTGGCCACGCTCGGAAGGTATCTATGGTAGATAATTCCGGTCAATTAGTTATTCTCCATATCAAGGAAACCACTCTCGATATGATCACTTGCAAGTACGACCAGAAAGACACCTTGCATTGAGTGGGAGATAGTAATAGGACAAGAGAATTGGTGATGCACACTTGTCGAGGACAAGTGGGAGATTGTTGGAATAAGTGTCCTCCGACAATAATGCGATCACAACTGTCGATCATAATAATCACATGTTTAAATTTCATATTTAAGAATACATGTGGGAAGTAATATTTTACAGTCAACTGGTGCACACATATCGGTAATGATTGGCTGACTAGAGTTTGACATTACTGTCGTGTGACAGTGGTGATCAGTTGATCCCCTTAGGTCATACCTAAAGGGTGACGCTCTTAGTTGATTATTTAATTAATCGTATGTCCATACGGGTTTATTAAATTGCTTAAAATTGGCGGACGATTTTGTGAGTATAATTGATGTGTCTTATTGTAATTCGATTTAATAAGATACGGACTAAGTAATCAAATTGTTTTATTACTTAGATAAAATTATTGTTTACGAAACAATTGAAATTGAATGAATATTTTATTATAAATACAAGACGTTGTGATTTATAATTGATAAACTGTTTTGGTACAAGTAATTACGAATTACTAGTCGATTTTTGTATATGACATATTTTTATTAATATGTTTATTTTTAATTGTTAAAAATACATTTTATATGTATGATATCATGTAATATGTTACATGTGACATATTGACAAAATAACAAAATAAAATGGACTCCTCCATTTTATATAAGTGTACCGAAATAATGGGTGAGCAGTAGGGTTTTATTGTGTTTTATTTTAAATCAAACACAATGATTACATTTTTATATAGCCTTACATGCCTACATTTTGTGGGTAGAAGCAATGGCCATGCATTGGCCTTGTGATTCCCACCCCCACCCGGTTTTGGACAAGAGAGGAAGCCAAGGGTTTTCACTCTTATTCTTCCTAAATACACCACCATAATGTAATGTATTATTATTATTCATTCCATACACATAAAAACTTAGAGAAGTTTAAGAGAGAAAATACTCTATAATTCCTCCCTCTCCTTACCGAAATAAGAGAGACAAAAATACTATTTTGGGTCATTTTTAAGCTAGATTAATAATATTACTAGTTCATAATATTATTAATTATTAAGAGTAACACCTTGGGTATAAGCTTTTGGGAGAGGTTCTAATTTGAACCTTTGTTCATCCATTATAAGGAAGCTCAAGAACTAACAAATAGGTGAATTTGTTGGTGCCCTTTTGATCAAAAATCCCAAAGTAAGATTGACGATTTCTTCTCTAATCTTGTTTTTTAGTTTGCAGGCATAAGATCTAGTTATTATTTTATGACTAAATAATCACTTTTGTATGAAATGTATAGAAATAGAATTAATGAATCCTAACAGTTTTGTCCTCAGTGGCACCATCTCGCTTAAGAAACTTACCCAATAAGCCTGCTAATTTCTCAAGACTAGATTTGCCCCAGAATTTTAATGGAAGTCCACACAGACGTAACCAGATTGGTACAAATTGAACACGTTCCTTGTGCAACCTACAAGTCTCTGTCCATGGCTTAACAATTAACGGCTTGTTATCATACATAGAAAACCCCTGTTGCAATACAAGGTTCTAGCATTCCTTAGTCATGAAACGAACCAGAAAAACCCCATTTGGTAAAAGGATATTTTCTCAATTTTGTATGTTGCCCATAACTTCCTAACAAATCCTTCAAGCAATTCCCATGGAGGATTGCTACCTAACACATAGCAAACTACAGAAGTATCCCAATATTCCAATTCAGGCTCAACATCCTCAGGTGTAAGTTTCAGAACAGAGGAATTAGAGGAAGAAGCAACTTCTTTCTGAGGAGATTTAGATTTCTTACCTCTGACTTCGGTCCATTCTGCTTCTTCTTCTACAGATTCTTGCTGAGACTCAGGCTCTACTACTACCATGGTGTCAATATTCAATACCGGAATCCCAACAGTTTCATTAACTTCCCTGGTTTTGTGCGCATCTGCCGTCTGCGGAACTGGTGGAGACGAAGTCGATGCCGAGCTATCCATATCTAGATGAAGATTCGAACAATTAGTAAAAGAGAGACGAAGTTTAGCTTTTGATCGTGTTTTATTTTTTGGTTGGGATTTTTTTTAATGATTTCCTTGCCATTTGTGCAAGTTAAAACCCTAATTTCTCTAGAGAGAAGGCAGAGCTTTCTCTCTAATCCCATTTTTTTCTTAATTTGTCAATTGCTATAAGAACATCATTGTGCTTGTTTTTTCTTCTCTTTTTTCTATGATTATTCTCTAGAATCTCTACATGCAAACCTCAAAAACTCACACAAAATACTAATTTTAATCATATATTACTAAGAGTAGTAATATTAATAATATTAGTAAAATTAGGGAATAACACTACATAATAACTAGTCATTATTAGTACATTTAGTAGTATTTTTGGGTGTAGTCTTGGTGCAACTAAGAGGAGGTGTTCACATCATTGAACCTATGGAGTTTTTCAGGATCATCCTATGTTAGTTAGCTCAAGATCTAGATTAGAAAGGAGTCCAAATCTAGTGCCCATAAATCCGTCTCATCAATGTAAGAAAACCGTTTTCTCCTAATCTTGTTATTTTTGTTATGCATGCACTAGATTCTTATGAGTATAAATTAAGAGTAATTTACAAAATCTATTAAATAAGTTTAATAGGGATTTTTGAAACCTTTCAAGTAGTATATCAGAGCATTTGGTCGTGTATGCATAATCGGTTTGGTTTTTCCGAGTTAAATGTAACTTAATTAAAACTATAAATTTTGTGATTTATGTGACAAAGCCATGAAATTATTTTGCATGTTATGTATTCTGGTTCTAAAATATATGTAGGTCTTTTTGATGATTTATGGATGATTATTGCTTATTTTAATGATTTTTAGTGGAATAATTGCATTTTAATGAATAAAATGTCATTTTTTAACTAAAAGGAGTTAAACTTCGATTTTGACCATGAAATTTTAGTATGACCTCACATACATATTTTACTTATTGTATGTAAAATTTCGTATTAATGTGATTAATACTGCATGATTTATGATTTTTATGTTATAAAAATGCTATAAATGGAGGTTGAATGACTAAAAATAGTTAAACTTCATAAAAGGCCACCAAATTTTAATATGTTGTCACATGAATATTTTACAGATTATATGTAAAATTTTAGATAAATGTAATTTATTATGCATGATTTATAATTTTAATGGTTAAAATAATATAAATAGTGACTATTTTTAGCAAAATTAGCTAAAATGAATTTTATGGCATGAAATTTTTCCCTAATGTTGTATATATGATATGAACATCAGATCTAAAGTTTCATGATTAATTTTGATTGATTTGGTATGTTTATTGATTTTTATGTGATAAAATCGATAAAAGGGCAACTTTATTAGTCATGAAAATTAATTCGAAATTTTTGATTGAAATTTTGCCATTTCCAGGTTCTGGAAATTATTTAAAAATTTTTAAAATATTGATTTTGATTTTTCCACATTTTTATGTTTAATTTGGAATTAAATGGTAAAAGTTTTGATTTATACGATTTATTAATGAAGTAAATTATAAATATTTAGATGGCAAATTTTATTGAGTTTTTGGAATCTTGATAATATTCCAGTATTTACAAAAAGGTGATTTCGTATTTATCAAAAAAAATTATGATTTATTGGGAATTATTTCATAATTGTTATGATTAAGAGAAGTTTAATAAGCAATAATAGAAAACCAAGTTGAATTATTGTCAAAAATTGAGTGAAGACTAATTTTTGAGTCCTAAGTAGGTTAGAATAATTAATTTGGGCTTAAATTTGATTTAAGTATTGACTTGTGATTTTAATAAGTTATTATTACTCATTTCCATAAAACCGGATTATATACGATATAAGGTTTAAATAAGGCGATTTGGCACTTAATTTGGCTTGTTAGATCATATAATAATGCTTCATATTTCATTGATGAATGTCATATTTTATTTATGTAATTTCTAATTATGTAATTTTATCTTAGTATGGTCTTAGTTTTAATCGGTATTACCCGTAATGTAAGGGATTACCGTTTCGGTTGTAATTTATGTGATCTCGTATCACTTTTATTTTTACTAGTTTTTCATATTTCAAATGTATAATAGGAATAGCTATGTATTTTATTATATTTGTTATTCCGGAGTTCCTTCAAGATGGTGTCATTCGGAAGGTGTCTCGACAAGACGAAGTTCTCTTGGAAGGCGTGCCATATGAAGATTCTAGGGACCAAACAATTTGGTTTCCGAATTTGTAATAGATTATTAGATTTTATATTTTAGGAAATGCCATACTAGAAAATTTATTTACTGCTTTGCATTTTTCCTTTATATGTTACATGCATTGCAAAATCGCCGTTAACGTCACATGCATTTTTATTTATATATCATCTTTTCGACCGTGTCGATTATAATTATCGTTAGTTCACTAATATAGTTCACATAAAAGTGATAGATAATAAATCGACAAGACCTTTCACATATTTAAAATTGAGATTAGCCTTTCCAAATAGTAGGACCCATGAATCCCTTTGACATTTGGGGTAGATTCGGTTTCCCGGGGTACTTTCATTTTTCATTGGGTAAGTGGGGTAATAACAAGTTATTACACACGAAATTTGGTTGGACTCAACGGGACATGAAGACTAGTCTTATGTTCCGGGGCTAGAGATGAACTTAATGTAATTTTATCGACCGAGAGCTCTAATTGTAGAATCGGTTAAAGAGTTAACCCACCGAGTTATATTAGTGAGGGATGTATCCGTTTCCCGGTGCCCAAGTTAATATGGATTTTGATCTCGGAATCATTTATATAATTGGGTGGAGGTCATTATATAAATGTTAAAACATGCTAAAATGTTTTCATATATTAATGATGAAGGTTTCTTTTCCCACTATTTCATTGTTTTATATTGTTCTTTATCATCGCTCCTACTAATATACGATATCATTCGATTATAACACGAGTCTCCGCTAAACCACTATTACTAATAACAAGTATAATCTCTTTCTAAATCCTCAAATGAATCGTTTAAATAGGGCATGGACTAGTTTCATAGGAATCGTTCTATTCCATAGAACTCGATAGGAGTTGTCCTATGTCATATAAGATTAGCATCTTAAAATTCCTAACATGCCTATGTATGATTTCTTGTGAAGAAATATGACTAGAGGTAATGATTAGTCAAAATATGTTTTGATAATATCATCTATGCGTCTATGGTTCAAAAGTCTAATTGCTCAAGCTAAACACTTGTCATCAATCACTTAAGTTGTTAAGAACATGACAATGTTAAATTGGTAAATTGATTTGTCAGAAATTTTGATTGACCAAATACCACAATAGAGTTCATCCTTGTGAAGGATTAACTAAGAATTTATATGAAGATAAGTCTTCATCAAGTAGAAATTCTTAAAGTGAGTGGGAGCAATAAGAAGTAAGTACCTATCTTAATCGTTACGGATAGAACTAGGTTCGAAACAGAAGGTGTTAGACACTTAAATAGATACAAACCCTAAATTAGTAAAGATCTAGGAAGCTGGTCATGTGACTCCAACATATTCCTTACTGAATTGTTAGAAATCTATATCTTATTATACTCAACATATTCATATATGTTTCAATTTAATTTAGTCATAAAATTAATTAGATCTTATGCATGAAAACATAAGTAAATATATATAAGAAATCATCATTCTTACATTGGAAATTTCGGATCAAAGGGCACAAGTAAGATCTCTTATTACTTGTTCTTGAGCTCTCCTAAAATGGATGAACAAAGACTCAAGGATAGAATCTCTCTAAAGGAATTATACCCAAGATAACCTCCTAAAAGACTAATATTATTTATACTAGAACAATATTAATCTTAATAAAATTGACCCAAAACTAATGTTTTTATCTCTTGTATTTCGGCTAAGAGAGGAAGATATTTAGAGTTTTATTTCTCTAGTTTTTCTTAGAGAGTTTTTGATTTCTTACACTAGAAAATCATATGAATTGTGAATGAATAAAATGATAGAGAAAAACTCTCTATTTGGTCTTTCAAAACCGGTGGAAGGAGGGATTGGAGAGCCAATGCATGGGCTTAATTCTCTAATCAAGAAATAGGCATGCAAGGCTAGGTGTTGGTAGTGTAATCATGTTGTTTTCACTCAATTAATTAAACATAATTTAAACACTAAACTACCTCCATATTTCGGTCCATATGGGATAAAATGGATTCCATTTTATCTTTGTCAATTTGTCAATTTGTCACATGTCACAAGTCATGTAAAATTGTCATGTATTTTTAACGTAATAAAAATCAACGTATTAATAAAATACGTCATGTACAAAATCGACTAGTAATTCACAATTACTTGTACCAAAATATTTTACCAATTATAAATTACAACATCTTGTATTTATAATAAATTATTCATTCAGTTCAATTGTTTCCATAAACGATAATTTCATCTAAGCAATAAAACCATTCGATTACTTTGACCGTATCTTATTTAATCAAATTACAATGAGACACGTAAATATTACATCCAAAATCGTCCGTCAATTTTAAGCAATTTAATTAACCCGTATCGTTATACGATCAATTAAATAATCAATTAAGAGTGTTACCCTTTAGGTATGACCTAAGGGGATCAACTGATCACCACCGTCGCACGACAGTAATGTCAAACTCTAGTCAGCCAATCATTACCGATATGTGTGGACCAGTTGACAGTAAAATATTACTTCCCAATTGTATTCTTAAAATGAGACTTAAACATGTGATCATCATGATCGACAGTTGTGATCGCATTATTGTCGAAGGACACATATTCCAACAATTTCCCACTTGTCCTCGACAAGTGTGCGTCACCAATTCTCTTGTCCTATTACTATCTCCCACTCAATGCAAGGTGTCTTTCAGGTCGTACTTGCAAGTGATCATATCGAGAGTGGTTTCCTCGATCTGGAGAATAACTGATTGACCGGATTTATCTACCATAGATATCTTCCGAGCGTGGCCACGCATTTTCAGTTCATTACTCCCCGAGTGGCCCTGAGATATTTTATAACCCTGACTAGGGGTGGACAATTCATATCGCACTCATTCCCTTCGACTAGCCACAGCCATCATAACCCAAAATATGCCCATTTGACCCCATTTACGAATGTCGTAGTAACACAAATAAAAGTTAATCTGAAACTGTGCCATCTTAGGCGAACAATCTTTAGTCAAAAGAATCGACTCATTAGAATACTATAGTAGCTCTCGCCACGACCAGGCTATATAAATTTGTCAGAACTCTATAAGCGGTCATAAGGCCCGACAAGATGTTCCTAACAGTCTGCCTATGTGATCGACTAGTCATCACACATGACTCCATGGCACTTGAACTTGCCATCAATCGCATCACACTCTAGTCACTTCGAGACGTCACCTCATACAAGTGACTATGGGCGAATACTATGTTAATCCGTGTTCACTTTAACGGGGTTCAATTTGTCACTACAACCCGTTTGGATGTAACAATGTATAAAGAAAAGATAAAAGACAAATGCGATTATGAACATGAACAAAAACAACACTTTTATGTCATTTCAAAATCTAACAAAAACTTGGTACACGTTTAAGTCCCATGGACGCAACATGTCCATCATGCTTGGCCTGCGATAAAGGCTTGGTGAGCGGATCGGCTATGTTGTCATCCGTCCCAACCTTACATATCGCAATCTCCTTTCTATCAATGAAATCTCTAATTACATTATATTTTCTAAGTACATGTCTAGATCTATTACTAGACTTAGGCTCTTTAGCTTGGAAGATCATCCCACTATTATCACAATAAAGAGTGATGGGATCATTGGCGGTAGGTACTACTCTTAGACCTTCCGTGAATTACCTGATCCACACAGCTTCCTTGGCAGCTTCTGATGCTGCAATGTACTCAGCCTCCGTTGTAGAATCCGCAGTCACAGCTTCCTTGAAGCTTCTCCAGCTAACGACACCACCATTGAGCATGAAAATGAAACCAGCTTGTGATTTCCTGTCATCTCTATCCGCTTGGAAACTTGAATCCGTGTAACCATTAACACGGAGCTCGGTGTCTCCTCCAAACACTAAGATAGAATCTTTAGTCCTTCTCAAGTACTTAAGGATGTTCTTGACGGCTATCCAGTGACTCTCACTTGGATTTCCTTGATATCTACTCGTCATGCTCAAAGCATATGAGACATCAGGACGTGTGCATATCATGGCGTACATGATTGATCCAACAGCGGAAGCATAAGGGATCAACTTCATGCGTTCAACATCATGGGGTTCGAAGGGAGATTGAGACTTGCTCAATATGGTCCCAGTTACCATAGGTACCAATCCCCTTTTTGATTTGTCCATGCTGAACCGTCGAAGAATCTTATCAACATAAGACTCTTGACAAAGTGCCAATATCCTCTTGGATCTATCTCTATGGATCCGGATACCTAATATGCGTTGTGCCTCTCCCAAATCCTTCATTTAGAAGTGGTTACCTAACCATTTCTTAACAGAAGATAACATCAGAATATCATTTCCAATGAGTAGTATGTCATCGACATACAAGATTAGGAACACAACATTGCTCCCACTAAATTTCATGTATAAACATGGTTCCTCAACACTTCGAGTGAAACCATTCTCTTTTATAACATGATCGAATCGATGATTCCAACTTCTAGATGCTTGCTTAAGACCATAAATGGATCTCTTAAGTTTGCACACTTTGTTAGGATTCTTAGAATCAACAAAACCTTCGGGTTGTATCATGTATACTTCCTCTTCTAAATGCCCATTTAGAAAAGCGGTTTTGACATCCATTTGCCATATTTCATAATCATGAAATGCGGCAATCGCTAACAAAATCCGTATGGATCTTAGCATGGCTACGGGGGCGAAGGTCTCATCATAATGGAGATCTTGGACTTGGGTAAATCCTTTTGCCACTAGCCTAGCTTTGTAGACATCATCATGTCCTTCTATGCCATTCTTGACTTTGAAAATCCATTTGCATTGAAGAGGTCTTGCCCCTTTAGGCAAATCTACCAAGTTCCAAACTTGGTTTTCATGCATAGAATCCATTTCGGACTTCATGGCTTCAAGCCATAAGGAGTAATTAGGACTAGAGATTGCGGCCTTGTAGGTGGCGGGCTCGTCACTTACCAAAAGCAACACATCGAGTGTTCCATCTTCTTCGATAAGTCCCACATATCGATCGGGATGGCGAATAACTCGGCCCGTTCTTCTAAGAGGAGGCGGGACAACCGCGCTAGACGACGAAGGAACATCTTCTTGCGTCTCTACCTCGGTTTGTGGCTCTTGAACTTCATCAAGTTCAAAATTTCTCCCACTCTGTCCCCTAGAAATAAAATCACTTTCTAGGAAGACAGCATCTCGAGACACAAATACTTTGTTTTCTTGAGGCTTATAGAAGTAATAGCCTCGTGAGGCCATGGGATAACCTACAAAAATGCATTTTTCGGATCGTGGTGCCAACTTATTGTCATTTTTAATTTTGACATAAGCATTACAACCCCAAATTTTCATATGGGATAGAACTGGAACCTTTCCTCTCCATATCTCATATGGAGTCTTTTCAGTTGCTTTGGTTGGACTTACGTTCAAAGATTTTATTGCGGTTTGAATCGTAAATCCCCAAAACGAGTTCGGTAACTCGGTTTGACTCATCATGGATCTAACCATATCAAGTAGGGTTCGATTTCTCCTTTCGGCAACACCATTGAGTTGTGGTGTTCCGGGTGGAGTAAGTTGTGATATAATACCACAACCTTTCAAGTGTGAATCGAATTCAAGGCTAAGATATTCTCCACCACGATCGGATCGTAGTGCCTTTATCCTTTTGTTCAATTGGTTCTCTACTTCGTTTTGAAACTCCTTGAATTTCTCAAAAGCTTCACTTTTATGCTTCATTAAATAGATATACTCATATCTACTCAAGTCATCGGTGAAAATTATGAAGTAGTCATAATTTCCACGAGCGGTGATACTCATTGGTCCACATACATCGGTACGTATGAGTCCCAATAGTTCACTTGCTCGTGTCCCTTTACCACTAAAAGTATTTCGAGTCATTTTGCCAAGAAGGCAATATTTGCATGTTCCATATGATTGAAAATCAAATGGTGTAATCACATTAGTCGAAATTAATCTTTTGATGCGATTCTCGTTTATGTGACCTAATCGACAATGCCAAATGAATGATTCATTTGGGTCACTTGATTTGAGTTTCTTTGATTGAATGTTATAGATATCATTAGTCGGATTCGAGGTTTCTAAAATGTAAATGCCATTAATGGAAGAAGCTTGGCCTATAACCAAGTCGTTTCTCGAAATAGTACAACGATTGTTCTTAATGACAAAACAAAATCTGTCCATGTCTAACATAGCGATAGAAATAATGTTTTTAGAGAGTGTAGGCACATAAAAACAATTATGTAAATACAACTCAAATCCATTAGGCAAAGCTAATACATAAGTTCCTTTGGATTCAGCCGCTACTCGAGCTCCATTTCCAAGGCGTAGATCCACATCTTCTTTGCTAAGCCTCTTCACGTCTCTTAAACCCTGTAAATGATTACAAAGGTGAGAACCACAACCGGTATCCAGTATCCATGTCGTAGTAGAAGTATAATTTATATCAATAACATAAATTTCCTTAGGAATTTTACCTTTTGGAACGATGATTCCTTCCCTTATATTTCGCAAATATACGGGACAATTCCTAAGCCAATGTCCCATGCCATAGCAATACTGGCACTCATCTTCAACTTGCTTGAAGTTTTTCCCTTTCTTTCCCTTCTTCTTGAACCTTTTGCCCTTTGAAGCAAGAACTTGATTGCTTGAGCTCCCACTAGTTTTGGCATCTTTATCTTCCAAGGACAAAGATCCTATATATTTTATGAGGCGGTCTTCCTGAGACCGGCTCACAAGAGATCTTGTAGGAGGTTTAGAAGAAGTGATGAAGTTTAGGTTTCCATCCGAACCAATCACAAAATGAAGTTCTCTAGTCGTGTCGAAATCATTGTTGAAGCAAACGTCGTCAAAAATATTGTGGCAAGACTCAATAGTTATCGGTGTAGTGGCGTTTGATGGATTCATTGTAATGAACTACAAGTATGGAGGAAAAGGAAATATTAACTTTTGTCTTTTTAATATCATACTTGTAAATAAATTAACAAGATATGAACATTTATATAGTGACCTCTACCCAACTATAATAAATGATTCCAAGACCCAAATTCATATTAACTTAGGGCACGGTGTGCCGAAATACCCCTCATTAAAATAAATTCGGTGGATAGACATTTATCACCCACTTCCCCTACGTAACAAGGTTTGTACCCCGGTGTGGCCGAGTGCACTCCCTCACAAAATAGGTTTTCATGGTTTCTACTTTTTGGTAAGGCTATGTCTCAATTGTTTATTTTTAGCGAGAGGTCATGTCAATTTATTATCTATCACGTTTTAAGTGAACTAAAGCGGTGAACTACGATAATTGTAATTGACACGGTCGATAAACTCGATTAAAATGATAATGCATGTTTTAGTTATGGCGATTTAGCGATGCATGCGACATATAAATAAAATGCAAAGCATAAATTAAATCCTAGTATGGCCTTAGTTTTTTAATTGGTATTACCCGAAATGTATGGGAATATCGATTCGGTTGTAATTTTTTGTGATCTCGTATCACCGTTTTGTAATTTAATAGATTTATTTTTATTTTAATTACAAATGTATAATAGGAAATTATGTAATTTGTTATGTAATTTATTTATTCCGGAGATCCTTGAAGACGGTGCCACTCGAGAAGGCGATCCATTAAAGACGGTGTTACCTCGAAATGCGTGCCAAAACCAAAGTTCAAGGGACCAATGGAGTTGGTTTCCGAATATGTAATAGTTAATTAGATTTACTATTTTAGGAAGGCCATACCAGGATTTAATTTATGCTTTGCATTTTATTTATATGTCGCATGCATCGCTAAATCGCCATAACTAAAACGTGCATTATCATTTTAATCGAGTTTATCGACCGTGTCAATTACAATTATCGTAGTTCACCGCTTTAGTTCACTTAAAACGTGATAGATAATAAATTGACATGACCTCTCACTAAAAATAAACAATTGAGACATAGCCTTACCAAAAAGTAGAAACCATGAAAATCTATTTCGTGAGGAAGTGCACTCGGCCACACCGGGGTACAAACCTGGCTCTGATACAACTTGTTAGAAATCTATATCTTATTATACTCAACATATTCATATATGTTTCAATTTAATTTAGTCATAAAACTAATTAGATCTTATGCATGCAAACATAAGTAAATATATATAAGAAATCATCATTCTTACATTGGAAATTTCGGATCAAAGGGCACAAGTAAGATCTCCTTCTTACTTGTTCTTGAGCTCTCCTAAAATGGATGAACAAAGAGTCAGGGATAGAATCTCTCCCAAGGAATTATACCCAAGATAATCTCCTAAAAGACTAATATTATTTATACTAGAACAATATTAATCTTAATAAAATTGAACCAAAACTAATGTTTTTATCTCTTGTATTTCGGCTAAGAGAGGAAGATATTTGGAGTTTTATTTCTCTAGTTTTTCTTAGAGAGTTTTTGATTTCTTACACTAGAAAATCATATGAATTGTGAATGAATAAAATGATAGAGAAAAACTCTCTATTTGGTCTTTCAAAAACCGGTGGAAGGAGGGATTGGGGAGCCAATGCATGGGCTTAATTCTCTAATCAAGAAATAGGCATGCAAGGCTAGGTGTTGGTAGTGTAATCATGTTGTTTCCACTCAATTAATTAAACATAATTTAAACACCATACTACCTCCATATTTCGGTCCATATGGGATAAAATGGATTCCATTTTATCTTTGTCAATTTGTCACATGTCACAAGTCATGTAAAATTGTCATGTATTTTTAACGTATTAAAAATCAACGTATTAATAAAATACGTCATGTACAAAATCGACTTAGTAATTCACAATTACTTGTACCAAAACATTTTACCAATTATAAATTACAACATCTTGTATTTATAATAAATTATTCATTCAGTTCAATTGTTTCCGTAAACGATAATTTCATCTAAGCAATAAAACAATTCGATTACTTAGACCGTATCTTATTTAATCAAATTACAATGAGACACGTAAATATTACTTCCAAAATCGTCCGTCAATTTTAAGTAATTTAATTAACCCGTATCGTCATATGATCAATTAAATAATCAATTAAGAGTGTTACCCTTTAGGTATGACCTAAGGGGATCAACTGATCACCACCGTCGCACGACAGTAATGTCAAACTCTAGTCAGCCAATCATTACCGATATGTGTGGACCAGTTGACAGTAAAATATTACTTCCCAATTGTATTCTTAAAATGAGACTTAAACATGTGATCATCATGATCAACAATTGTGATCGCATTATTGTCGGAGGATACATATTCCAACATGAATATCTATGACATTGACATTGCATTCATGTCAATTACCACATCATGAGTATTTGATACAAATTTGTGAATCATGTTAGAAATTGCCATATTTCATGATTATGAAATATGGCAAAAGGATATCAAAACCACCTTTCTAAATGGGTATTTAGAGTAGGATGTGTTCATAACACAATCTGAGGGTTTTGTAAATCCTTAGAATCCTAACATTGAATAATCGTATGATGACTAGCATGAATGAAATTGATATGAATGGAACAAGGGTAGTTACCATTTCATCCATGAACATATGAATGTTGTATTGTACTCATTTTAGTTTTGTATTTAGAATTGTACCTCAATAATTGTTATGATGTACACTAAGTCTAAATAAGAATATAATTCAAGCTTTTGTATAAAACGCAAAGGGTTTCACTATTATGCAATTAAAGCAAGCGTTGTGCCCTTACATACCACGGTTATGTTTATGGTGAGACCATACAAATCATGGTAATTATATTCAAACTAAAATAAATGTCATATATATAGGACTCAAGTTGGTGACCCCTATTATTTCTCAATTCTCGATTGAAATTCGCATTTAGAAACTAGTTTTGACTAGTGTCCCGAACCATTTGATTGGAAATCTCTTAGTATGTGTGAATCTTGTATTCAAAACAAGACAATTCATGATTTTTCCTTGAAAATGATTATGAATAGAGCAAGATATTCGCCCTATTTACACCTTAAAGTGTATGGTCGAATACAATTTCAATCACAAAAAGGTTATTACTTCTTCATCTCTTCTACCAATGAACTAGGTAGATACTTGGTATCCAGTTAATGAGGTAAGAAGAGAAATTCTTTCAATAAGTTCAATGAATGTTTAAAAAGTATTAAAACCTAGAGATTATAAAACCAAAGTATTAGTACTTTGTTAAAAATAAGGAACAATAAAGTGAAGACTTTTATATGCACCAAAAGGAGTGTGATATGGTATCACAAGTTCACTTTCATTATGATATGATTAAATCTTTACTATAAAGTTGGAAGAAGTTTCTATCACAATTTGTCTAATATTTATTTATTCCACTAAAACAAAACATAGTTAAAGCAATCAAGTACAAATCATATATGATATGATTAGGCATGGTACCTAAGTTGTAGCTTGTTTCGGAAGAAAACATGTGGCTTTGTAACCCAACTATCACGAGAACAACAAGTTTGTGGCTCGTGATGCTGTTTTTTGAGAAAAGATATTTATTTCTTAAAGACAGAGTGGGAGAAAATGTTCAAGAGCCACAAACTGAGAATAAGACGTAGGAAGATGTTCCTTCTTGGTCAAAACCAGTAATTATTGATTCGAAATCTAAGTGGACAGGAGTCATGTTACCTTTTGAAAGTAACGAACCTGTAACTTATTAAGATGCTTTATCTAGTATCAACTCTACAAGAGTCCGAAATAAGCATAAACATGAAAATGTTTATTTAGCTTGGTTGGTTAGTGGCAAAGGGTTTTGCACGCAACAACAATGCTCCATTGTATTCGGATATGATTTGATATAGTTGGATTTTAAAATCATCTTGCATGAGTTTTATAAATCGCAACTATCCTATGGTAGGATACAAACTTAAGAAGAAATCTAAAGTAGAATTTAAGGAGTTGAAATGTATGTTTTGATCATGTGGTAAACCTTTCTCGAATTATCGAGTAGTTCTATTTATACATGGAGTTTAGTGGGAGTACGTTGGTATTATTAGTATTATGTGTGAATGACATATTGATCACTGTGAATGATGAAAGACTTAGGTGAGGAATAATACATCTTTAAGGTATCCAGACCTATAAAGATAGTTCTAAGAGGATATTAGCGTTAAATGAATATTCTTATATTGATAAGAGTCTAGACAAGTTCAAAAGTATTGAACATGTAGAAATTGAATCCACATACTTCCGCTGCGGGATTAATTCATTACGCTAAGATGTATCACTATTCTTAAACCTCGTATACTTGGAGTATAACGAGATGTTACAAATCGAATCTTTGAGAGAAGTCTCTATATAGCCACATAGTTCATTAGTTGGTACTCAGGAAGCTAGGTAGCAGGGACACTCCTTCTAACTAATCGTCCCGTGTCCAACGCCATGTCGGACACACAGACACCCGACACTCGTCGGACACACGCCTAAACATGTGGATTAGAAGATGAGTACGGGTGGCAAATGAAAATTAATTATAGTCAAGGTCAAATTTGACCTTCACTTATTTAAATTTAATATCAAATACATTACAAAATTATAATCATACGTTATTTAAAACCATAAAATATATATTTTATTAAATTTAAATAGCGTGTCCCGTGTCCTAAATTTCATGGGATGTCGTATTACGTGTCCGTGTTCCGTGTCCGTGTCCGTGTCCGTTTTGGTGCTACCTAGTCAGGAAGTACTAAGGATATGAAGCTAAGCATTTAGAAATAAGATGGTTTTATGTGCAAGGATTTACACAAAAACCATATTCTAAACACATAACTGACATAAGGATGATAGGAGAACCATCTTGGCTATATTTTTAAGGAGGATATCTGCTAGAAACGTCCTAGGCAGTTGAATAATGAGATATATACAACGGAAATTGAATACACTTGCAATAAGAAGATATGCAAGAAGGAAGGGATGATATTAGGATTCGGTTTTGTGAATTGGAGGAACTATGGTAGTTAGTTCCAGTAACCGAAGGTCCTATCCCGACAGTGGGATTTATCCTAAGGCAAGAGAGCCTATGTCTAAAATGGATTGATGCGTGTGTTTTGTATAAGGTTTTTACCTCATTTTTACAGGCATTTTTGTACTATTTTATGTAGCATCTAGCTACAAATACCCCCGAATAGTCTACTTAGGTTTGTCTTGTGTAAATTGTAGGTATAGACCGAAAAGAAGATAAATCGAGCCTAAACTCGTTCTATTCGCATGCATTTATGGAGAACAAGGAATCGGAGCTTGGAATCTATCACTTTGAAGACGCGTGAGCTGATTTCGGAAGGTGTCATAGTGCCTAACGTGCCAAGATAGCTTGATCGACCACTTTTATAGTCGATCAAATGCTTTATATCATGAAGATCGCATGATCGAGCATAAATATTACTCGATCGAGAAGGCAATATAAGGAGTTACTCGATCGAGTGGTTCATTTCCACTCGATCGAAGGGTTTTCTGCATAGTTACTCGATCGAGCGGTTTTATTTCACTCGATCGAGTGGTTTGTCCTTGTAATTATGATTTTCCGCCTATTTTCGTATGGGCTTTTGTAATTAGGTCGGGATTAGGTTTAGGAAGAGAATTTTGTGTGATATATCACACAGTAGACTGCGTAACTCTTCCTCATCTCTTCTTTACTCATTGGATCTTACTCACTGCTTCCTCTTCCTTTACTCTTTTCCATTCTCTATTGCTCGAATTCGGATTTTTAATCGGTACTATTCTTCCTTTTAATTGTTTATCACAATCTTCATTTATATTATTGCTATTATTTTCTCTCTTCTCTTATTTTAGAATTGCCCTACTCGGTTTTCTCTTGTTTATTAATACCATGTTTAATTCGTAGTATCTATGCATTGTTGTTGTTGATTCAATGATGGTACGTAGCTAATTCCCCTTGCTAAGACTAGGGGATCCATGATTATGAAGGGATAGTAATTGAATTATTAGGTTAATGCTTGTGTAGTCTTTGATGTTAATCGCTTCTATTATTTGTATCTGTCTAATTGAGTCGACGCAATTAGGCATTTATTCGTAGTAAACCTTGACCTGGACCGGAAGGTTGGAAAGGGCGAGACTAGAAGCGAACATTAGGGTACTGTAGTGAGGGCGGAAGCTAAGCTATTTGTGCTTTAGGGCGAATTGAGACCGGAAGGAGATATTCACTGCCCCATAGACTATATTTGCATTGACCTGAGACCTAGATTGCTTCACTGAATGATCATGGTGAACCGACTGTCTTAGCTGCTTTCTCATTTTTGCTTAATCTTTATTCTCTTGCTTTCCTTCTCTTTCTTAGTCTCTTTAGTTTAAAACAATCAAATTAAACCCCCAAATTAGTTACCGTGACGAACTTAGACAAAGCCGACATTTTCCCATCTCCCCGTGGAGATCGACCCGGCTTCCCTAGCTATATTAGTTAGAGCCAGTTGATTATTTTTTATAGGTATACGACTGCCCTATCAAATTTTGGCGCCGTTGCCGGGGAGGTGGCACAATTTTGTTGCTTTATTTAAGTTTGTCTCTCGTCTTAAGGAATTTATTTCTTGAGACTGATCTCATTTTTTTGAAAAGTTTTTGATTAGCTTGCAGGATACCTGTTCTAGAAAGAGAACATTGTCATACTTGCCTCAGTCTGTAAATTCTATCTGCCAGGATGCCGAATATAGCCAGCCATTTAGAGCCTAACATGGATTCCCTTCCAAAAGGTTTCTTACTACCCACTACTGAATCGGGAACCTTTGGAATCCACCCATCTTACATACAGTTGGTCGAGGGAAATCTCTTCAGGGGGTACCTGAAGAAGATCCGTGCAGGCATATAGAGCTGTTTACAGAGTACTGCTCTACTATTCCTCTTATTGCTGGGGTAACACAAGACAGAATGAAGGGAGTTCTTTTTCCTTTCTCTTTAGCTAATGATGCCCGGGAATGGTTGAGGGATTTAGACAGGGAAGCAGCCGGTGTAACTGACTGGAGTTCCCTTGCCTTGGCCTTTTACAGGCGATATTTTCCGCCATAGCGCACTAATGCGTTGAGAGCTCAGATTACTGCATTTGAGCAATTGTCCACTGAAGACTTGAATGGGGCTTAGACTAGGTTTAAAAAGCTCGTCCGTTCTGTGCCTCATCACGGTTTCAAGCGTTGGTTCCTATGTACCCAATTCTACAACGGGTTATATCCGGACCAAAGAGCTATCCTTAATAATGTAGCTAAGGGGAGATTCACGAATAATGTAGAGGATGATCAAGGGTGGCATCTTATTGAGGATATGGCCATCCATGTTGTCGAATATAGAAATCCCCAAAGAAGTGGGCAAGTTAACGAGATGGTGGCAGCTGAAGTGGCAAGTCCTAGCAAAAGTCTAGGTAGTGCGGAGATTACGGAGACTATGGGTTAGCATGCACAAATTTATGCTATTACTGAGCATGTGGAGATATGTGGTAGATGCGGCATGGAGGGGCATGACCCCATTGGTTGTATGGCGAGAATAGAGTGCATCCTTGCTTACCAGAAATAAAAGTAAGGAGTTCCTTTTTCTCAATTATATGAAGAGATGACGAATGTTTCTACTCTCTCTAGGCAAATACCGCAACCACACCCTTCTTCTACAAATGGGGAGATCGCCGAACTGAAATCCTTGGTTTTGAACTTAACACAACAGTTTGGGGATAAATGCAACAAGGATGATACCGCTATCGTGGAGTTAAGAGAACAAGTCGCACAGTTGACAATCGCGAAAAACCAAGCTAATCATCCACCGTCGTGCGACCCAATCAATGCAATAAATCTCTGAAGTGGCCTTGCTTATGAGGGGCCAAAAATACTTGAAGACGGGGTTGTGATAGCTGATAATACCCCGGAAGATGATTTGGACGAGTTTCTGGACGAGATCCTTACTGCGTGTTGTCCAGACACTCGATCGAGTGAAATTTTTACTCGATCGAGTGAAATAATCCATCCAGGTATTCGATCGAGTGATAACCTTACTCGATCGAGAGGTGTCCAATTTATAGATGGTCGATCGAGTGCAAATTCTTCTCGATCGAGTAAAAAAGATGAAGAAGTCACTCGATCGAGTGAAAAAGATGGTCGATCGAGTAAGCCTGAAATAGAAGAGCTCGATCGAGTGGTTCAAACAGTTCAATCGAGTAAATTCCAAGATAAAACCACTCGATCGAGTGAAGAAGGTGTTCGATCAAGTGTCAGAACCAGTGGAGACCCTATTTTGACATTTAATTCCGCTATCGTGTCATCTTCCCCTGTTGTGAAGACGTCACACACTGATAAAGGTAAAGAGAAAGTCGCGGGTCCACTCATTGCTACCAGAGTACCCTTTCCAGGTCGTCTGAAGGACGCAAAGGTTGAGCGACAGTACGGTAAGTTTGTGGACGTTGTCAAGAACCTCCAGGTAACTGTCCCTTTTACCGAAATTATTACCTAGGTACCTACTTACGCCAAATTTATGAAAGATATTGTGACGCGTAAGAGAGAGCTAAGTGAATTTGAGACCATTTCATTTTTGGAAGAGTCTAGTAATTTACTTTTAAATAAGGTTCCACCTAAAATGAAGGACCCGGGTAGCTTCTCTATTACCTGTATTATAGGCAATGAGGTAATTGATAAGGCTCTTTGTGATTTAGGAGCCAGCGTCAGTGTCATGCCCCTATCTATCTGCAAGAAATTGAATATGGGTCATCTTAAATTGACTAACACTACCCTACAGATGGCTAATAGATCTGTTAAGCGACCCCTGGGTGTCTTAGAGGACGTGCCTGTGAAAATAGGCAAGCTCTTTATACCAGTAGATTTTATTGTCCTAGACATAGCTGAGGACACCCGGACCCCGATTATATTAGGAAGACCGTTCCTTTGTACAGTTGGGGCTATTATTGATGTCAAACAAGGGCACTTGACTCTTGCAGTAGGGGATGACGCGATTACTTTCAGTCTGCCTAGCACTTTGGCTCGGCCAATGATAGAGGATACATGTTATTCTGTCGATATTATTAACGAGTCAATTTATGACTTCTGGGCGGGTTTTTTTATAAAGGACCCACTAGAGGCTCTTATGCTTTTGGATGAGTGTGCAGATAACCCAGATGACGATGACGTTGTATTGGATTTGCTTAAAGACGATTTAGATGAGCGTGAACTCACCGACGCTGAGGGAGAGCAAGTGGAAAAAATGATCAGCACCCTTTGCTCCATTGAGGTAAAGGTGCCTGAGCGTAAGCCTCTTCCCTCTTATCTAAAATATGTTTTCTTTAGATGATACTGAGCAATATCCAGTCATTGTTAGTGCTAATCTTGATAATGATCAACTGACTTCCTTGTTAGCTGTGCATAAGAAAAACAGGAAAGCTTTGGGTTATTCCTTGGACGATATCAAGGGGATTAGTCCCGATATTTGTATGCACAAGATAGAGTTGGAGGAAGATCACAAACCTTGCAGACAGGGTCAGCGCCAGCTGAACTAGAAGATGCAAGATGTTGTGATGGCTGAGGTAATGAAGCAGCTTGATGCAGGTATTATCTATTCTGTTGGTCATTCTAAGTGGGTGAGTCCAGTGCAGGTGGTCCCTAAGAAAGGAAGGACTACCGTGGTTAAGAATGACAAAAATGAGTTAATACCTACAAGAGTAGTGACTGGTTGGCGGATTTGTATAAATTACAGATAACTGAATGCCGCCACAAAGAAAGTTCACTTTCCCCTTCCTTTTATTGATCAAATGGTAGAAAGGTTAGCTTCTCATAAGTTTTTCTGCTATTTAGACGGGTATTCATGGTTCTTTCAGATCCCTATTCACCCAGACGCTCAAGCTAAGACTACGTTTACTTGTCCTCAGGGCGTGTTTGCTTATCGCAGGATGCCTTTTGGTTTATGTAATGCCCCTGCCACCTTCCAAAGGTGCATGATGGGGATATTTTCAGAGTATATTGAGTTTATCATGGATGTTTTCATGGACGATTTCAGTGTTTATGGAAGTGATTTTTCTAACTGTCTGTCTAACCTTGATAAAGTGTTGCAGCACTGCATTGAGGTTAATCTCGTGCTTAACTGGGAGAAGTGTCATTTCATGGTCAACGAGGGAGTTGTCTTAGGGCACTTAGTATCTGATAGGGGAATAGAAGTTGATAAAGCAAAACTGGAAGTGATTCAGCAATTACCTCCTCCTGTTAATGTTAAAGGAGTGAGAAGCTTCCTTGGTCACACCGACTTTTATCGCCGGTTTATCAAGGACTTCTCAAAAATTGCTAAACCACTTACACAGCTGCTACTTAAGGATGCCCCTTTTGTATTTTCTTACGAGTGTCTTTCTGCTTTTAACAGGTTAAAGCAGGCCTTGGTATCTACGCCGATCATACAGCCTCCCGACTGGGATTTGCCGTTTGAGATAATGTGTGATGCTAGTGACTATGCACTAGGAGCGGTGCTAGGCCAAAGGAAAGACAAAGCTTTAAATGCAATCTACTATGTGAGCCGAACTCTGGATGAGGCTCAAGTGAAGTACACCACCACTGAAAAAGAGTTGTTAGCCGTAGTTTATGCTTTAGAGAAATTTCGTTCTTATTTGATTGGGTCAGAAGTTACTGTTTTTACTGACCATTGATGCGTGTCATTTATATGATGTTTTACACCTCATTTTACACGCATTTCAGAGCTCATTTATGTAGTTTATGCTACTATTCTCCTCATTTCCATCTACTTTTGTGTTTTTGTACATTATTGCAGAAATGTGAAGAATCCAGCGGAAATCAAGCTAAATCCGTCCCCGAGTACCTTGCATTGCATTTGACGTGAAGTATTTACTTAAGGAACGAACTTGGTGCGCATATTGAGACCTGAAAGACTAATTCACGAAGTTTTTGAAGCCAAGTACCAGCTACTCCAGTCGATCGACTGACCTCCATGGTCGTTCGACCAGAGCACGAAGATCAGAGGCCACTGTTCAGCACAGACCAGTCGATCGACTGCCTTGAATGGTCGATCGACCATCATACGAGCTGATGCGCAAATTAAAGAAATAGAACAAGAATTCCAAAGCCCATTGTATATTAGGTTTAGGAATAAGTGTTACGTTATATTCCTATATAACGTAACCTGATGTTTTCATAAGAGGCATCCAGTATTATTCAGTTTTAGTTTATCATCAATAATTAGGGTTCTTACGATTATTGTTCTTTCATCAATAAAGTTTCTGTTTTGTATTCGGTTTTGATCTTTCCTTTACAATTCCTCTATACGGTATTCTTCTGTCCCATTATTCAGTTTTATTGCTTTCATTCGTAGTATAGAATTGCTAGGTTAGATCTCCCGAAACCAAATTATTGTTTTCTGTTAATTGTTCATTTAATTAATTTAAGTATGAATTCGAATGTTTTAATTGTTAAGTTTATTGCTGTCATTATTTCTAGTATGAGTAGCTAAATACCCTGTGCTAGGATGTAGGGAATCTGTAGAAGAAGGCGGCATTAGAATAGTAGACCAGAAATCGCGCCATGGTCGATCGACTGGGCTCCCTGGTCGATCGACTGGCCACGTGAGTTTTACCTTCGTTTTAATTAATTTAATTGCTATGTTTGACGAATCGAGTGCACGCGACTAGTTGAATGTTTAGGAATTGACCGACCCAATAAAGATCGAAAGATAGGGAAGGAAGATAGCCTGCCTAATTAAGACGACTAAATATATAAGATCGAGAGATGAGTTAATTTAGCCTTTTTAGTCACTTTTCAGGACGAAAGTTAGTATTAGTGATATTAGGGACTTGTAGCGAGATCGAAAGATGCTACCTGTAAGAATGGACCGAGAGGACTTCTTATTTTCCTGTCTCACGTGTTTGTTTAGACCTACCTAGTGTATTGCCGCCGAAACTATAGTGAACCGTCCATCTTAGCACCCTTTTTAATATCTGTTTCATCCGTTTATTTAGTTTACTTTTCTTTTATTGCCTTTAGCTATAGAACAAATCAAATCAAACCCCCACATTTGTTACTTTAGACTAGAATTAGACAACTAATAATTGCATCGCCTCCCTGTGGTTCGACCCTGACTGCCACTAGCTATAGTAGTAGTTTGGACTATAAATATTATCTTTGGTGCACACAACGACAGACATCAAATTTTGGCGCCGTTGCCGGGGAAGCAATTGTTTAAAATTTTTAGTTGTTTCTATTTTTAGTCTGTCTCTTAGTTTAAGGGACATCTGTTCCTTAAACTATTATCATATTCTACTTGTAGTTTCTTCTTATGCGCAGGTCACAGGGTGGTGAATTACTATCGTTCAATCCTGAGATTGAGAAGACTTTGCGTGAGTTGAGACGATCATCTAGAGTATTGCCGACAGAGGAAGAGCTGAGTACTCTGTCTAGTTACTACGAGAACGAGCTTTTTGAGGAGGATACACCTTCGTCACCTATTTCTACTTCTTCAGCTGAGACCGTCACATCTCCAGACATGGCTGAAGAAGCGAGTATAGCCAGTCACTCTGAGCCGACAGCTGAGAATCTCTATAAGGGATTCGCATTACCAGGGACGGACAGAAAATTCGAGCCAAAACCGTCCTATATCAACTTGGTTGAGAGAAACCAATTTGGGGGAGCTGCAAATGAAGATGCAGCTAAGCATATGGAGACTTTCATTGATTATTGTTGTTCCATACCCCCACCAACCGGTGTGACCCAGGACCAGGTGAAGGAGACTATGTTCATATTCTCTCTTCGTGATGCTGCAAGGGAGTGGTATCGAGACCTGGATCGAGCTGCTAACGGGATCACTGATTAGAAGTCGCTGGCCTTAGCATTTTACAAGAAATATTTCTCTGCCTCGAAGACCAATGCCATTAGAGCTCAGATCATGAGCTTTAAACAGGGTCCTGATGAGAACTTTCATGAGGCGTGGGTCCGTTTCAAGAAGTTGGTGCGAACTATTCCGCACCATGGGTTTGAGAAGTGGAGCCTATGCAATCAATTTTATAATGGGCTTTATGACGATCAGAGGGCTATCCTGGATGCGGCAGCAAATGGTAGATTCCAGGAGAATGTTGGAGAGACCAAGGGTGGAAAATTATTGATGATTTGGCCACCCATAAGGCCGAGTATGGAAATTCCAGGGGAAATCAAAGGAGAAGTGCTGAATCCCCTTCTGTAGCTGCATTAGAGGCTCTTACGGCGAGATTTGATAAGTACGAGTTGGGAGGAGCTTCAAAAGGAGGGATCTATCATGTGAATGTTGTTTCTGACGGTCCTTTCGTCTGCAAGAGATGTGGACGAGAAGGACATGTTTCAGACAACTGCAGCATTCCCTATGAGTCATGTGCTGCTTTTCAACATTATAGGCAGACAAACATTTATTTTGAGCCAAATGTCCATCCGAACTTGAGGTGGAGTAGCCAAAATGTCCTAAATCCGACTCCACCTCCACAGCAGCAGCAGCAGCAGAATTATGTGCCTCCTCATAAGCAGCAGCAGCCATATCAAAAGCCTCTGTATGTCCCTCAGCAGCAGCAGCAGTCCCAAGGCTCCGAATTTGCCGAGTTGAAGAATTTGTTGCTGAAGGAGTCTCAAGTTAGAGAGGCCGGGATGAAGATGTTAGAGAGCCAAATTGCTCAATTGGCTAGCAAGAGTGCAACTCGAGCTCCAGGACATTTACCGTCGCAGACGGATCAAAAGGACACTCTTAATGCTATTACTTTGAGGAGTGGGTCTACCCTTGATGGGCCCGCTATGGTCGAGGAAGCTACTGGAAAAGATGAGGCGGGACCAAGCAAGAAGAAGGCTGTAACGAATAATAGCAAGAAAAAGACGATCAGCAGGTATGTCAGTCGATCGACTGACATACCCGGTCGATCGACGATCCATGAAGTGAAACAACACATTCTGTAGAAGTCAGTCGATCGACTGACATACATGGTCGATCGACTGACTACGTTGCTGATGGTGAGTCTTGTCGTCCTCCAATGCCAAATAACTTGAGGGACCACTTGTTTCGGAGTACGACTACTCCGAAAATATTGAGGCAAGACCCAAATGCTGATGGGTCAGTTTCGGTTCCAAAGTATGACCCGATGACGATTAACGGTTCATTTTTGAGACGGTCTAAAGAGGGGTCAAGCTACAACAAGGAGAAGGTAGTGGATTTCCAGCCTAAATCCACCGATGCCGGCATGAGAGACCTAGAGGAGAAGGCTAAGTTACTTCTTTCAGCCCCCTATCCAGAAAGATTGGTGCCGACGAAGGAACACGTATCGTCTAACAAATTTGAAAATGTTATTCGTAGCTTAAACGTACAAGTTCCTTTTCTTGAATTAGATAATCAAGTGCCTGCTTACATGAAATTTATGAAGCAACTGTTGTCTAAAAAGAAGTCACTTGAAACTGTGCATTCTGTCGCACTAACTGAGGAGTCATGTTCTTATTTGACCCATACTGCACCTCATAAGCTAGAAGACCCAGGTAGCTTTTCAGTCCCATGTAGTATTGGCACCTTTTCTATTGAGAAGGCCTTGTGTGACCTAGGAGCCAGTATTAGTGTCATGCCTTTGAGTCTTGCTAGGAAGTTGAAATTGACTAGGTTTGCAGTCACCAACATGACAGTACAAATGGCTGATCGTTCTGCGGTCCAGCCTATAGGAGTCTTAGAGGACATTCCTGTGCAAATAGGAAAGTTCTTTTTCCCTGTTGACTTTGTTGTACTAGATATGCCCAAGGATGCCCACATTCCTATCATATTGGATAGACCATTTCTGCACACTGCTGGTGCAGTTATTGATGTTGGTTCAGGGATATTGACCTTCAAAGTAGGGAAGCATTCCATTGTCTTTGCCCAGACAACTAAGAAGAAAGACCCCATGTGGCCAGTCACTTGTAATGCGGTTTCTGAAAAGAAATCCTATTTTATGTTTCCTGATATGCCTACCTCTATGCCTATTCATGTTATAACACCTCCGCCCCAGATTGGGAGCAAATTGGAGGAAGATTCTTCTGTTTTGGATGTTGCAGGAGCTGGTTTGGGGAAGGAAGAGCCGCATGTTGCTCCAGCTGTGATGGAGCCAATCGTTCAAAGAGGCGGCCTAGGATGTCTTAGCTATGGCACTGATGAGGAGCCTGATGAGGAGCCAGTCAAAGTGACGGAGTCCGATTTGGATTATGACGAGTTGGACGAGGTCATTGCTTGGGAAGATGTTGAAACTGTTGATCCGTTGAGTTCTGCGGATGTTAGAGTTGAGAAGAGTGCAGCTGAGGAGATGAGCACTATAGAGGCTACTTCTTATAGCCAGAAGCCGAGCAAGTGGGCCATTCCGTGGCCATTCTTGATCAACTATTAGTTGATTAAGACTTTTTCAAAAACCATTCATTCTATTTGCTTTCGTTAAACTTTTTCTTTTATTGCTTTTGTGTGCGCGAGACTTCGCATTTTAATAAGTTTGCTTAGGATTTTATATACTTTAGACTATTGCTTTGGGTTTTGCGCAATTTTGGGCGCGTCATTGTGTGTATTTGCAGGTTTATAAACCTTGATAGCTCAATTTATTGAGCTAATTCGAAGAAATCAGAACTTACAGCAGGTTTTCCAGTCGATCGACTGGCCAGTATGGTCGATCGACTGAGCTGCGATTTCCAGAAGCTTCTGTTCCTGTTCACTCTGGTCGATCGACTGAGTGATGTGGTCGATCGACCATGTTCGCTGCTGTACCTGTTTTCGATCATTCCCCTGCTGTGTTTCATCAATTTGCGGAGTTGAGGGAGTCTTTTCTCCACTTTATTCTCCCACTCATTTCTGTTTTCTTCCGTTTCTTTATTTTACACATGATGTTGCGATTAATAAATTGTTTTCTCGGGTTTACGCGCGGTATTTTCTGTCTTTTCAGGTACTTATTGGTAGCACTGCTGGCTACTGAAACCTCCTAGCTCACGCTGGTTTGGGGAGGTTTCCTTTTGCTGCGCTTAAAGTCTTGTGAGTTTTCGAGTTCTTACTTCATGTCTTGTTTCGTTAATTTATCGCAAATTCCCGTTTTCCTTTTATTTCGTTATATGATTTTGCACAATGGGGACATTGTGTGATTTGGTTTGGGGAAGGGTTTTGCATTGCATTTCATTTGCTTGCATTCACGTTTACATTTTGTCTTGCATTGTTGTTTATTTTCTCTTATATAGACAGAAAATTCAAAAAAAATTGAAAAATTTCCAAAACTTTAAAAAATGCACGTTTATTTTAGCATTTAGGTCGAGTCGGAACGGTAGTATTTCAATGATGACATTGCATTTTCAGCTGTTTTATGCCTGAGCCTTGCTAATTGACATGTTATTAGTAGAATAATATGCATAGTCTACGAGTTTTCATTTATTATTTGCTGGAATTGAGACTTGACTTAGAATTTTTGGCAAACTACTTATATTTCTGAGGTTTAGAGCCTATAACTGGTGACATTCATGACCAGTTTATCTAGGATTGTGAGTATTACTCCTTATGAGACATGTTACATAAATTTGCATAAATATGAACTTGATCTGCTTAATACCTGTATGCATTCGGGTTCGTGGTTAGTTGACACATGTGGAAGAGGTCATCCCTTTATTCATTTTTTTTCCCATAAGCCTCACACTGCCAGAAATAGCCTTTTTGTCCCGTTACTACATCCTACATTTAGCCTGCCCTTGTCAAGCTAGTAGTTTATGTTCTTGGGATTGTTACTTCATTTTTGGTTACATATGCTCTTTTGAGATGTTGATGGGAAGATGAAAAAGGAAGGAAAGAAAGAAGAAAAAAAGAGAATTGAAAAAAAAAAGAGAAGAAAAATGATTCGAAAAAAAAAAAAAGAAAAAGATGAGTCATGTACTGTAGAGGGCGGTCGATCGACTGGCCATAGTGGTCGATCGACTGAAGCCGAGAAGAAAAGAAAATCAAGTCGCATAATTCAAAGTTTTTATTAAATGGCGATTTTTGCTCCCATGCTCTATTATCATCTTATTGGGAGTTGATTAATTATGGAGATTGTGAGTTTTGTGCTTGCTATTAGCACCGTTTTGATTAAAATTTTGAGCAAGAAGTTGGAAGTTGTTATGATTTGGTTCCCTTAGTTACTAGCTTGGCTTTTAACTCTGTTTTTATCCAAATTTATTCTAGCCTCTTCTTACCCATACCTCACATATCCATTTTTACCTCGGCATGTGTCATTGTCATTTGATTAGTAGGAATGCATAAGTATGATTGTAGAGATTATTTTCATATTAGATTGCAGGCATGTTCTTATAGGTCGTAGTTAGGTGAGTGTCATTACAAAATGAATTCTTTCTATCTTTACATATACTCACCTATATTTATGTGTGATATGAGCGACCCATGAGAGTCCAATTTGTTAAGTCTCTACAGTTGACGGTTCAGCAAGTTTTTAACGACTACATAACTCGTTTGCATGATTCATATTGCTAATTGATTGTTAGTTGTTGCATTAAATTGGTTTAGGCTATTCGGTTTGCATTTCGCTCTGAGATTGAACTCGTTCCATTAGGTTTTAGGATCGAGTCTAGTTCTTGCTTGGGGACAAGCAAGGGTTTGGTTTGGGGAAGTTTGATGCGTGTCATTTATATGATGTTTTACACCTCATTTTACACGCATTTCAGAGCTCATTTATGTAGTTTATGCTACTATTCTCCCCATTTCCGTCTACTTTTGTGTTTTTGTACATTATTGCAGAAATGTGAAGAATCCAGCGGAAATCAACCTAAATCCGTCCCCGAGTACCTTGCATTGCATTTGACGTGAAGTATTTACTCAAGGAACGAACTTGGTGCGCATATCGAGACCCGAAAGACTAATTCACGAAGTTTTTGAAGCCAAGTACCAGCTACTCCAGTCGATCGACTGACCTCCATGGTCGATCGACTAGAGCACGAAGATCAGAGGCCACTGTTCAGCACAGACCAGTCGATCGACTGCCTTGAATGGTCGATCGACCATCATACGAGCTGATGCGCAAATTAAAGAAATAGAACGAGAATTCCAAAGCCCATTGTATATTAGGTTTAGGAATAAGTGTTACGTTATATTCCTATATAACGTAACATGATGTTTTCATAAGAGGCATCCAGTATTATTCAGTTTTAGTTTATCATCAATAATTAGGGTTCTTAAGATTATTGTTCTTTCATCAATAAAGTTTTTGTTTTGCATTCGGTTTTGATCTTTCCTTTACAATTCCTCTATACGGTATTCTTCTGTCCCATTATTCAGTTTTATTGCTTTCATTCGTAGTATAGAATTGCTAGGTTAGATCTCCCGAAACCAAATTATTGTTTTATGTTAATTGTTCATTTAATTAATTTAAGTATGAATTCGAATGTTTTAATTGTTAAGTTTATTGTTGTCATTATTTCTAGTATGAGTAGCTAAATACCCTGTGCTAGGATGTAGGGAATCTGTAGAAGTAGGCGGCATTAGAATAGTAGACCAGAAATCGCGCCATGGTCGATCGACTGGGCTCCCTGGTCGATCGACTAGCCACGTGAGTTTTACCTTCGTTTTAATTAATTTAATTGCTATGTTTGACGAATCGAGTGCACGCGACTAGTTGAATGTTTAGGAATTGACCGACCCAATGAAGATCGAAAGATAGGGAAGGAAGATAGCCTACCTAATTAAGACGACTAAATATATAAGATCGAGAGATGAGTTAATTTAGCCTTTTTAGTCACTTTTCAGAACGAAAGTTAGTATTAGTGATATTAGGGCCTGTAGCGAGATCGAAAGATGCTACTTGTAAGAATGGACCGAGAGGACTTCTTATTTTCCCGTCTCACGTGTTTGTTAATACCTACCTAGTGTATTGCCGCCGAAACTATAGTGAACCGTCCATCTTAGCACCCTTTTTAATATCTGTTTCATCCGTTTATTTAGTTTACTTTTCTTTTATTGCCTTTAGCTATAGAACAAATCAAATCAAACCCCCACATTTGTTACTTTAGACTAGAATTAGACAACTAATAATTGCATCGCCTCCCTGTGGTTCGACCCTGACTGCCACTAGCTATAGTAGTAGTTTGGACTATAAATATTATCTTTGGTGCACACAACGACATGCATCAACCATGCAGCTCTGAGGCATCTCCTTGCTAAGAAGGAAGCTAAACCACGGCTATTGAGATGGATACTCCTTCTTCAAGAGTTTGATTTGCAGATAAAAGATAAGAAAGGAGCTGAGAACGTTGTAGCTGATCATCTGTCGCGACTGTCGCGGCAAGAGGGGGAAAATTCTTTACCTATTGATGAGTCTTTTCCTAATGATTCTTTATTTGCTGTATTATATTATATTGTTAACCAAGAACCTTGGTATGCAGATATAGCTAATTACGTTGTCAGTGGCAAGCTGCCACCTGACCTTTCTCTTCAGCAGAGGAAGCGTTTTCTGTATAACGCTAAGCAGTATTTTTGGGTTGATCCTTATTTGATTAAGGAATGTGCAGACGGTCTCTACAGACGGTGTATTTCGCAGTGGGAGACCAAAGTAGTCCTGGAAGGCTGTCACTCCTCTCCCTATGGTGGTCACCACGGTCCTTCGCGCACCGTGGCTAAGATACTTCAGTCTGGTTTTTACTGGCCTTCTATGTTTGCTGATGCTAAGGCTTTTGTTTCAGCTTGTGATGCCTGCCAACGATCAGGGAATATTTCAAAGAGACATGATATGCCACAAAATGGTATCTTAGAGGTCGAGGTTTTTGATGTCTGGGCATTGATTTCCAAGGATCGTTCCCATCTAGGAAAGGTAACAGGTATATTTTAGTAGTTGTTGGTTATGTGTCTATGTGGGTAGAGGTAATTGCCTAACCCCATTGTGATGCCAAGACCGTGATTAAAATGTTCAAAAAGGTCATATTTCCCCGATTTGTTGTCCCTAGGGTCGTCATTAGTGATGGGGGAATGCACTTTAAAGAGAAGAAACTAACTTCCATTCTGTCTAAGGTTGGTGTTCAACACCAGCGTGGTTTGGGGTATCATCCCCAAACCAGTGGTCAGGTTGAGGTCTCTAATCGCGAGATTAAAGAGATCTTGTCTAAGGTAGTTTCTAAATCACGGAAGGACTGGAGTCTTAAATTGGAAGACACATTATGGGCTTACAGAACTGCCTTTAAGACACCGATTGGTGCATCACCTTATCGGTTAGTTTATGGGAAATCATGTCATTTACCTGTTGAGTTGGAATGTAAGGCTTGGTGGGCAATTTGTGAGCTTAACTTTAATCCTAAGTTGTGTGGTCAGAATCGTCTTTTGCAGCTAGATGAATTGGAAGAGTTTAGGCTTAATGCATATGACAGCTCGCGCATTTACAAGGAAAAAACGAAGAGATGGCATGACAAAAGAATTCTACCTCGGGAATTTCATGTCGGGCAGAAGGTGCTTCTATTTAATGCCCGACTGCGATTATTTCCCGGCAAGCTGAAGTCCAGGTGGAGTGGTCCTTACACGGTGACAGCCGTTACTAAATTTGGATCCGTCGAGCTAGAAAGTCCCGAAGGAAATCGGTTCAAGGTGAATGGGCAATATTCGAAGAATTATCACGAAGCAAATGAAGCAGACAATCGTGTTGAAGTCTTGTACTTCGACGAGCTTGACGCGCCAGTTAATTGATGCCAGAAAGGTCGTGCGGGACCTCTTAAACCTGCGCTTTCCGGGAGGCAACCTGAACTGTTTTATTGTATTTTTATTGAACTATTTCTTTGCCTTTAGCTTTTGGTTGAACTTTTAACGCTAAACTATGCGTCTTTTGTATTTCCATTGCTTCTTATACGTGTTTTGCAGGTGCAGCAACTCGATCGAGTAGTTTTTCTACTCGATCGAGCACTTTTGCTTTGATAATCACTCGATCGAGTAACATTTCTACTCGATCGACAAGCTGCAGATTCACAATCACTCGATCGAGTGATATATTTACTCGATCGAGCACTTTTGACTCCAAACCATTCGATCGAGTTGTTCTATTTTACTCGATCGAGTTGTTTCGTCTTCCAGCTGCAAGTTTTCGTCTGTTGAGCTGCTGTGTGACTACCTATGACCTCTTATGTTCATGGTCGGTTTGGGGAGGTCCCTCTTCATGACGTGTTGTAAGTATTCCGACTCCCGTTATCCTTTTCTACTTAGTTTGCATTTATTTCCCTATTTTTGGTACAATGAGGGCATTGTACGGTTTGGTTTGGGGAGGTATGCATCCATATCTGTGTCTGCATGTTTTCTTGCATATTCCTGACATATTGTTGGTATGATAATGTGCATGATCTACGAGTTTTTGTTTCTCTCTTATTTGAACGAATAGACTTGACTCATATATTGGCAAGCTACTATACATTCTGAGGTTAGGGCTTTACAAACTGGTGACATTCATGTTCGGTTTCATTTAGGATGTGAGTAGTACTCTCTGTAAGGCATGTAACATCAATTTGCATAAGCATGAGTCTAGTCTTATTAATACCTGTATGCATTCGGTCTGTGGATGATGACACATGTAGGAGACGCAGTTCCCTTTATTTCATTCTACCCATGAGCCTCACATAGCCAAATTGCCTTTTTTGTCCTATTAGCTACATTCTATAATTTTGCCTACCTTAGCCAAGCTAGTGATGAGTAGTTGTTTGGAATGCTTTACTGCAGTTTGGTTATATATCTGATTTCAGAAGTTGGTGGAAGAATCGAAGGGAATGAAAAGAAAGAAAATGTTGTGAAAAAAAAAGGAGTTGAAAAAAAGAAAAAATGGAAAGTAAGGAAGAAAAAAAAATCATATGCGAAAAATGAAGAAATTGTATAGATGATTTTCACTCCCATGTCTTATTTATATTTTATGGGGAGTTGACAAGTTTATGGAGTTTTGTGAATTGAGTGCATCGAATTTGCACCGTTCTGTATTGTTATATTGAGTACGAAGTTGGGATGCAGTTTCATAATTTGGATCTGTGTTGCTAGTTTGGCTATTAACTCCACTTTTCCAAATTCATCTTAGCCCTTTCTTACCCATTACCTCACTTACCCAAATGTAAGTCCTCGGCATGTGTCTTGGTCATTAGTTTGGTTGGAATGCATATGTACGGTTGTAGAGACTTTATTCATGTTAACTGCATGCATGTTCTTATAGGTCGAGTTAGGTGAGTGTCTTTACTTCTTTCTATCACTCACATATATACTAACCCTGTGCCTAAATTTGAGTGATGAGCGACCTGTGAGAGTCCGATATCTTTGAGTCTTGCAAGGTCGACGGTTCAGTAAGTTTGAAACATTGATTTAACTCGTTTGCATTTATCACTTGCCACTTTGTTAGTTGTTGCATTAAACTGGTTTTGGCGGATGATTTGTAGCTGATGTGTTGGTCCCGTTCCACTGTTTATTCTTAGTTGCATTCATAGTTTGCTTGGGGACAAGCAAAAGTTTGGTTTGGGGAGATTTGATGCGTATGTTTTGAATAAGGTTTTTACCTAATTTTTACACGCATTTCTGTACTATTTTATGTAGCATCTAGCTACAAATACCCCCGAATAGTCTACTTTGGTTTGTCTTGTGTAAATTGCAGGTATAGACTGAAAAGAAGATAAATCAAGCCTAAACTCGTCCCATTCGCATGAATTTATGGAGAACAAGGAATCGGAGCTTGGAATCTATCACTTTGAAGATGCGTGAGCTGATTTCGGAAGGTGTCATAGTGCCTAACGTGCCAAGATAGCTCGATCGACCACTTTTATAGTCGATCGAATGCTTTATATCATGAAGATCACACGATCGAGCATAAATATTACTCGATCGAGAAGGCAATATAAGGAGTTACTCGATCGAGTAGTTCATTTCCACTCGATCGAGTGGTTTATCCTTGTAATTATGATTTTCCGCCTATTTTCGTATGGGCTTTTGTAATTAGGTCGGGATTAGGTTTAGGAAGAGAATTTCGTGTGATATATCACACAGTAGACTGCGTAACTCTTCCTCATCTCTTCTTTACTCACTGGATCTTACTCACTGCTTCCTCTTCCTTTACTCTTTTCCATTTTCTATTGCTCGAATTCGGATTTGTAATCGGTACTATTCTTCCTTTTAATTGTTTATCACAATCTTCATTTATATTATTGCTATTATTTTCTCTCTTCTCTTATTTTAGAATTGCCCTACTCGGTTTTCTCTTGTTTATTAATACCATGTTTAATTCGTATTATCTATGCATTGTTGTTGTCGATTCAATGATGGTACGTAGCTAATTCCCCTTGCTAAGACTAGGGGATCCATGATTATGAAGGGATAGTAATTGAATTATTAGGTTAATGCTTGTGTAGTCTTTGATGTTAATCGCTTCTATTATTTTATCTGTCTAATTGAGTGGACGCAATTAGGCATTTATTCATAGTAAACCTTGACTTGGACCGGAAGGTTGGAAAGGGCGAGACTAGAAGCGAACATTAGGGCACTGTAGTGAGGGCGGAAGCTAAGCTATTTGTGCTTTAGGGCGAATTGAGACCGGAAGGAGATATTCACTACCCCATAGACTATATTTGCATTGACCTGAGACCTAGATTGCTTCACTAAATGATCATGGTGAACCGACTGTCTTAGCTGCTTTCTCATTTTTGCTTAATCTTTATTCTCTTGCTTTCCTTCTCTTTCTTAGTCTCTTTAGTTTAAAACAATCAAATTAAACCCCCAAATTGGTTACCGTGACGAACTTAGACAAAGCCGGCATTTTCCCATCTCCCTGTGGAGATCGAGCCGACTTCTCTAGCTATATTAGTTAGAGCCAGTTGGTTATTTTTGATAGGTATACGACTGCCCTGTCATGGATCTAGACATGTACTCAAGGGTTTTATAATAAAGATTATACATAACAAAGGGAAAAAGTTTATAGTAAGGTTAGGAAAGTGCAAGGTGTTGCTAAAACTTGTTAACCAAGGCCTTTTTATAGGCTAAGCATGATAAGTCATGCCATTTCAGTTAAGTTGAGATGTATAGTTATATACAATATTAAGTATGGATTATAGATTATGTAGTAATTGATATGGTATCAATTTTACATTTGTGATAATGCCCTCATCGTCGATTGATGGCAAGTTCAAGTGCCATAGGGTCATAAGAGATAACTAGTCGATCACATAGGCAGACTTTTTGAGACACTATGTTGGGCAGTGACCGCTTGCAGAGTTCTGGAAACTTTTATGTAGCCTGGTCGTGGCAAGAGATGCTATTGTATTCTTTTGAGTCAATTCTTTGACTAGAGACTGTTCACCCAAGTTGGCACAGTTTCTGAGTGACTTTAAGTTATGCTCTACGACTTTCATAAATGAGGTCAAATGGGCATCTCTTGGGTCATGATTAGTTGTGGCTATACGAAGGGAATAGTGTGATAGGAATCGTCCACCGCCTTGTCAGGGTTATTTAAAATCTTAAGGCCACTCGAGGGTAGTGAACTGAAAATGCGTGGCCACGCTTGAAAGGTATCTATGGTAGATAATTCCGGTCAGACAATTACTCTCTAGATCGAGGAAACCACTCTTGATATGATCACTTGCAAGAACGACCTGCAAGACACCATGCATTGAGTGGGAGATTGTAATAGGACAAGAGAATTGGTGACGCACACTTGTCTCGGACAAGTGGGAGATTGTTGGAGTATGTGTCCTCAACAATGGTGCGATCACATTATTGGAACTCATGATAAGAATAAATAAAGGTATGATTCATTTATATAAATCAACTGATCAACATTAATCGGTAATGATTGGCTGACTAGAGTATGACATTACTGTCGTTTGACGGTGGTGGTCAGTTGATCCCTTAAGGTCACACCTAAAGGATGAAACCCAAATAGATAATTAATTTATTGTATTTGATACAGATTAATTAATCCCTCTTTATGTGAGTTGAATTGTATATCTTATTGTAATATGATTAAATAAGATTTAATTTAGTAATTAAATGTTGAGTTACTAAATTAGTTGAGATTTTATAAATATTTTGAGGTAGAGGTAATAAGTTATTTATATTTACAAGGAGTTGTAAATTTAACTAACTAGTAATTATAAGACCCGTTATATATTGATATAATGGTAGTATACTACTTAAGTGTTGGGAGTATATTATAAGATTAATTATAATATTTAATTGCTAAATGATTGTATTAATAATTAATTATGTAATATAATTGATCACATGACTTATAAGCATTTGTGGGACAAATGTGAAAAATAAAAATGGACTAAAGTGGCACATGATGGCCGACCATATGGAGTATATTATACTCTTTTGGTTTGTCCAAATTTTTAGATAAGATCATGTGATATTGTCATGTGATGACATCTTATTATGTCACCATATTCATTTCATTCACTACTACACTCTACTCATTTGCATGTGAATAATTAAGAGACAAAAATACTCCACTTGTGTGGTGTGTGTGACGTGAAAATGCTCTTATAAGAGCATCATTGTGCTTGTCTTTTCTTCTCTTTTTCCTATGATTATTTTCTACATGCAAACCTCAAAAACTAACACAAAATACTAATATTAATCATTTATTATTAAGAGTAGTAATATTAATAATATTAGTAAATTTAGGGAATAATATTACATAATAACTAGTCATTACTAGTAGTATTTTTGGGTGTAGTCTTGGTGCAACTAAGAGGAGGTGTTCACATCATTGAACCTATGGAGTTTTTGAGGATCATCATATGTTAGTTAGCTCAAGATCTAGATTAGGAAGGAGTCCAAATCTAGTGCCCATGAATCCGCCTCATCAATGTAAGAAAACCGTTTTCTCCTAATCTTGTTATTTTTGTTATGCATGCACTAGATTCATATGAGTATAAATTAAAAGTAATTTATAAAATCAATTAAATAAGTTTAATAGGGGTTTTGTGAAACCTTTCAAGATTTGGATTTCCAAGCTTGTTGAATAATTTACAAGTGAAAGTGTAAAATCTGTACGCTTAACCGCTTCGTCATCAAATTTGAGTGGAATCGACATGGCATACATGTTTGGCCAAGGATGACATGCAATATGGTCAAGACAAAGAGAAAATAAAAATAAAACAAAAATAAAATAAAATAAAGTAAAATAAAAATGCTTAATATGAAATAAAATGCTTAATATAAACTAATTATGTTAAGTTCATTATTTTGTATAATTAGTCAACATGTGTCATCGTACTCGCGATTAAACCGACATGGTATACATGAACCAAGGATTATTATGGATATGAATAAAACTCCTTGCAAGTGTAAATAAGTGGAAAAAATGGTGACTAAAATAAAAGGGTGTTTAAATGCCCATGAATTTGTAATTAACCAACAAGTATCATCGAAACACGGGATAAAACCGTCATGGTATAATTTAACCACAGATGATTTTTGGAAATGGTTAAAAATTGGTTATAAGAAACTAAATTAAAGTGGTAAAAACCGTAAAAGAAAATAAAGAAATAAAAGGAAAATATTAAGGAAAGATGAACACTAACACGTTTGAGTTCTGGCTGGAGAAGCCCATAAGGGCGCGAGACACTATGCTACACAAGTAGCTTCTGTCTCAGACCAAAATTCGATTTTGGCTCATTTCTCCTAATTTTGGATGGTGTTATGCATTCACTACTACAAATCCAGGCAACTACAACGCCCTTTAACAACGATTATTCACGAAAATCACAATAGACGTTGTAGAATGTATGGCGCGAATTTTACTAAAATTAATTACAACGGGTATGGTTATAACAACCGTTGTTATAAGTTTTAACAACGGGTAACACATGCACAACCGTTGTTAATAATTTGGCGCAAAATTGATGCAAAGTTAGTGAAAAGTAATCACAACGGTTACTTTTGAAACCCGTTGTTAAAACTTATTTGACAACGGTTGTTGTTTTACAACCGTTGTTAAAACTTATTTGACAACGGTGGTTGTTTTACAACCGTTGTTAAAACTTATTTGACAACGGTTGTTGTTTTACGTCAATACCTTCCATACTATAAACCACACAAACACGAATCTGCTACAGCCACAAAACACAAACCTTAATACACAAACACAAACACAGCAGACAAACACAAACACAAACACAAAACACACACTTTCTCATCGTCTCTTTCTCTCTTTCTCATCGTCTCTTTCTCTCTTTCTCATCGTCGCTTTATCTTCTCGACGTCACTGTTGATTTCATCGTCTCTTACTTTCTCTAATTATCAGGTAAATCTCGCCGTCACTGTTGGTTTCATCGTCTTTCATCGTCATTATTTTCTTTTTATAATTATTTCATTTGCATGTGTATGTGTTTTTATCGACCATTATGTTATTTCTTTAAGTATTATTCGCTTAATTAGCTAGTAAAACAAATTAAATAAACTAAAACAAAGAAGAAGCAAGATGATAGAGAGGAATGCATGATAAACATAATTAATATATATATATATATATAAATACATAAATTAAAAAAAATTACATTAATAAAAATGCAATTCTTATATTTTCATAGAGAGTCTTATTCTCCTCTATGATATCCGTCCTCTCCTCCTTGGCTATTTGAAGGTTCCGTTCAGCAGTTGCTATATCGTCATATAGCTGCAACTGATGCTGCTGTGTCAAGCCATCTTTTTTGGCGTCCTTCAGTATGGATCGAGCATCTGCAAGGTAGCTCCTGAAACTTTCCTCAATGTGGAGCAACCGGCGGATGAAACTGTTGTTGTTCTTGATCATAGTAAGAGTCTTAAGGATGATATCATTCATTTTGTTGATGGAGTTTGGAGTTTTTTTGAAAGATTAAGTAGGGTTTATTTGGAGTTTGTTTTAGCAGTTAGGGTTTGGAGATGTATAGTGAGATAATGGAATGTTAGTTGAGATAATGCATGTATTTATACTAAGCAATGTGTGGTTTGAGTTGTTTTTTAATTAATATATATGTTAGGAAGTTGTGCCATAATCATCATCATCATATCTCTCTCTGCTGCTTCAAATCTTATTACTAACCCTTCTCATTCCATATTGTCCGTTCATATGCACAGGGATGGCAGTAATAATGCATGCATCGGAATTATAACGGGCCATAATTATGCATGCATCTAGTAATATTTAATTTAATTTTTTTTTATTTTTTAAGAACAAACAACAACGGTTATTTATAAACAACCCATTGTCTTTAGTTATAACAACGGTTTTGTATATTACAACCCGTTGTTATAACTTTCCCCCTAAAATTGAGTCACATTTTCCACAACGGGTTTTTATACTTAAAACCGTTGTTAATAGTTTTAACAACGGGTTCCTTGAGAAAACCAACCGTTTTTAAAACCTTTTACAACGGACGCTTTAACAACGTCCGCTTTTTTTATATAACAACGGTTTTTAACCGTTGTTATAGCCTGTATCTGTAGTAGTGATTCTTCATGTTGTTTATGTCATGAAAACAATAAATACATGAAATAAGTGGGATATTTACACCCTCAAACTTATATTTTATGATGTTGCGAAGTAGACGACTATTGAGACTACTTCTTGTTATGCGACTACTCGGGATCAAAATAAGTTTAAAAGAGTGCCTTAAATAAGGATTTTGTTTTGAAAAGACGTTGAAAATATGTTGTTTGAAAACATATTGATTAATGTTAAGTTGGTCAAATTGGTCGGAAAAATGCAAACGGCGACTTTACAAAATAAAATCTGTAAGGCTTGTGTTTTCGATCGGTAGGTCGAAAACACGTGTCGATTTTTGACTTAAATATTAAGGGAGAAGTTGGGGGGGGGGGGGCGGACTCTCGCGTACCTTATACCCTAAAGAGGTGAACATGAGGGGGTATTTATAGAGAAATATTGGGTGGTAAGTCGGTTGAGTTTGCTTGGTGATTAAGGAGGAGGCCAGAAGGGGCACGAGCCACCCTGAACGCAAACGAGGTCCTATCTTTTTCAAGATTAGACGTGGCCGTTGTTCTATCTATTGTTTGGTTGGTGTGATTTGTGGTGTTTACTATCATGTCGTGTAAGATGGTCGGGGGATGGTATTTAGGTGTTATTTGGGGGAGGTTTTGTGTGCTTAACACAGGTTTGACCCGTGTTGAGCCGAGATTTGAATTTTGAGTCGGTTTTGGGCCCGGTGTCGATTTTAACTCTAAATAGTATTATTTAAATGTATCTACAGGTTGATGAGATAAATACTTTCATGGTATGTTTTTTTTACTTAACATCTTCGCATTTGGACCTCTTTCTATTACTTGTTATGCAGAATCTACTTCCCCTTTTCTGACCTTTTATCTTTCTATCTTCCAGGTACTGCAATATGCTCTTTATGCCCGTAAGGTGATTAAGAGGTCATGAACTGAATGCCTGGTCACAGTTCCAAGACTAAGGAGTTGGCCAGCATTTGTGATGATCTAATAGACCAGCGAGCTGAGTTAACAAGTCATGTGGTAGACTTGAAGGTGGATCTGGCTGATTTTAAGAAGCAGCAGCCAGTGAACACTGATCAACTGGCTCCCACTGAAGGGGTTTGCAAGAAGCTCACTGACGGTCTTTCCAGGGCTGAAGTGAAGATCCAAGACCTGACTGAGATGGCCACCAACATCGCCACCTATGCTACCTGGCGGGGTAAGATCAACGGTATGCGGTCAGCTATCAAAAGTTCGGTTGGGCATGTAGGTTGCCGTATGCCTCGTCCCCCCGCGTTCGGGAGATAAATCTCATTTTGTACTACACCTAACGAGTAATTGAGGATATGACTCAGAGTCTTTCTTCCAAAAAACGTAAAGCAAAAATTAAAATGCCAACTAAGCAATGTAGGATACCTGATGCTATCTCATGGGGTTCCATTGTAACCTTGGACCCAGAAAGCTACAGAATTTTGAAAGAACAAAAAGTATCCCAAACCATTTTGAAAAAAAAAAGAATATAAAAAAGCAGGAAAAACACTACGAGTTTTGAAAATAAGCAATTGTAATTGTATACTACCCTACCTTTTTTTCCTTTTTTTTAATGGTTTTTTGGACTATTGAAATATCCTCTGTACACTAAGATCCCTACACTTGGTCAAATGTGGTACTTTTTCAGGTGAAGAATGTTCCATGGTGTGTTTATGAGTTGACCTTACAAGGACATTAGTTTGTACGCCCCACGGCCAACTACACTCTCCACCTGGTATGGCCCTTCCTATTTGTGTGCAAATTTACCAGCTTTCTGATTTTTGGTATTTGGGAATACCTTTCTAAGGACCAGATCTCCCACCTCCAGGGTCCTGACTCTCCAGTTCTTGTTATAGGTTGTGGCTACTGATTGCTTGTAGGAGGCTAGTCATATGGGAGCACTTGTTCTCAATTACTCTATAGTGTTCAGGCTCATGGTCATATCCACCTGGTTATGCTCCATTGTCATACATCCATACCTGTGAGTGGGGAACAAAACCTCTGATGGTACCACTGCCTCTGCTGCAAACACCAATGTTTGTCCTGTTGCCATCTTCGGGGTAGTCGTGTTTGACCACATCTGTAACACCATCATTTATCTAAGAGCCTTTAGCAAGACATTCCTAGATAAATAGGACTGTTACCATCTCGGTTGCCAGAGGTAGTGAATAAAAAAGTCCAACTCACCAAAGTACTTTAAATAAAACTTTAGCGATTACATGTTTATTACAAATTAACCAACTAAAACTTAATATAAATTAAAGTACAACTCGCATCGAAAATAAATAAAGTGATCTAATAATCGACGTGGTCTAGACTTCTAGGTAGACTGGCCAAGTCCTCACGCATCTCATAGCTCCCAAGTCAGCTAATCTTTAGTACTTGTCAAATCTGCTCCCCATTATGGTTCATCACAGGTGTTCGCGAATACACAGTCAACCACGAGGTTGAGTAGGAATAAACACTAACAACAAGAACATACGATAGGCAATATAATTTCCATTCACATAGCACAACTCCCTGACAATGTGCTCCTATCCATGACTTAGCACACCTCCCTTAACAACGTGCTCACATTACTTTGATACCCCTCCCTTAACAATGTACTGCCATCATGTAATATTACCCCTCCCTCACAAAACCTCCCTTAACAATGTACTGCCATCATGTAATATTACCCCTCCCTCATAACGTACATATTACCATTACCCCAGAGTACAAACTCCCTCAACAACGTACACCTGACTGTCGCACAACTTTTCACAATTTCCACATTCACAATAACGATAACAAATTAAATCATCTCATCACAATTATTCATATCAACCAACACAATGCAGTATAATTCTCCCTTCCAACGAATACGATAATATCAACCAACACAATGCAATATAATTCTCCCTTCCAACAGTTACGATAATATCAATCAACACAATAGACATATGATCAATTCCACATTAACATAAACCATCCATTATACCAAATATCATCGAACAAGAGTTGAGTAGGATTTATCCCTACCTGGCAAGCAATTCCAAATAAGCAGCTTAAGCGATCCAAATAATTAAAGCAATCCGAACCCAATTATAATTTTTTCACAAATCGTCACCTAACATAAATATTATAATTTCCCATCAATTATTAATTATTACTTTTCATTATTATTTATAAATTATATTCATTATTCAAATTAATTACTTATTATTATTATTATTAAAGGTTTACGATACTTAAAAACCCGGCTCAAATACAAACCCGAGTCACCCAAATCAAACCTGTCACAAAACACACCACAACACTCTCCTCATACATGGTTTCAAAACTCTGTCTAACCACCCCCATAAACACCCTCCAAACCCGACACCATCAACAACCACGGTCATCACCCAACCTGACTACCTCCTCCCTGCACCACGACGCATCCAACCATCCTCTGACCACCAACCTTACCACCTCCTATCGCCTGCAACACCACGCCCTAATCTCACGACAACACATCAACCCCTCTCAAACCTGTGTCCCAAACAGCTCGACACCATAAACTACACCAACTCTCACCACCTCCAGCCACCACCATTGTCAGCACTGACCCACGGAGGTTCCGGGAGTGGTCCCTCGTCCCCGGTACAGTCACAAACATGGCTACAGTGTCCGTCCTAAAACAGCCACGACACTACTCCTGTTTTCCCTTGTTTCGCCACCACCACCATCACCAACCACCATCTGCCACCACACCAACACCTCCCTCATGGCCGACTCGGCTACCCCAACACAACTCCACCATTCCCAGGTCACGACATGCCCAATTGGTGGGTCAATTAGGGTTCGAGTCCCATGATCCCCAAACCCGCATAGCCTAACCCGCCACCTTTAAGCACCTCAAAAACCACCCCATAACGGTGAAAGACGGTCAATGAAGTGTCAGGTCAGAGTCATGGTGGTCCAAGGTCGTCCTAGGTCAAAGTCACGGGTCCTATGGTCGCTCTTATGGTGATGAACGGTGGTTGTGAATGTCACGGTTACAAGCTATAACAAAATTTAATTAAGTTTAAGACGGTCTTACCTTTTATCGTTTAATTGCCTCTTCCGTCTCCAAAAGCTTCTTCTTCTATTTTATGAATTACTTTTCAGAATTATCATGGTATTTATAGTCTAAACTCAGGGAGTATATGAAGCCAATTAGGAAACTATTACTATTACCTTATTCTAATTATTATAGGAATTACCAATATTATTATTACCATTACAAATTATATTATTATTATTACATATTATGTTAGTCTTACCATGAGTAGGATTTCCACATACTATCTTTAATAATTTTATTATTACTATAACACTATTATTATTAGGCGTATTATTGATATAATTATCATTACCTTTACTTATTATTATTTCCATATTATTATTATTAAATCCCGATACAAATCCCGATCACTTATATATTAGGCCAATAAAACCGGTCCTCTAAATTGTGTCACACGGCCCAATGACTACTCCCGACTCACTTACTTACTTTATTATTTAATTAACGTCTTACTTGTAATTATTATTATTAGAAATGCCTTTAATTAATTATTTAAATTACATAAATTATTCTCATAAATTATTATCAAAATATGGGGTATTACAACATCACTAGAGGTAGCTCATTTGCCCATTTCCCTCCTTACTCCTCCAGCCTTTTTCTCAGATTTTCAACGATGATTTTGTTGTTGGGTTCAGCCTGCCCATTGGACTGAGGGTTTTTGGGTGCTGATTTTTTTAGTTAAATGTTGCACCTAGGACAAAATCTCTCAGCACTGTCTAATATGAACTGTGACCTGTTGTCACATATAGTTTCTGAAGGAATTCCAAACCTGCAGATTATGTTACGTTTGATAAAATAGATTACTTACTTATCTTTTACCTCATTAAATACCTCAACCTCTATCCATTTTGAGAAATAGTCTGTCATTGCCAGCTGTTTTGGGTGGATTCTGCGCGGCTGAACCTGACTAGGGTAGAGTTTTATGTGGGGTTAACTAGCTCTACTTTTAACTATAATGACTGCAAAGCATGGTAGAAAGTACGAAATGCAAAGTAAATAAGGAAAGTAACAAGACAACATAATTTATACGTGAAAAACCCTTAAATGGGAAAAAACCACGGGCACCAAGACAGGAGAGGATTTCACTATGATTTTAGAGAGAATATGAGTATAATGATCACAATATCATATTTTTGCTCTAAGTATTGTAATTGTGTAGCACGAAATGTGTTAAGAGTCTCTCTTTAAATGATCTTGGATGCTCCTTATATAGCGTGCTTGAACGGTACAATAATCTCCATCATTAAGGTGCAATATTCTCCATTAATGCCGCTCTTAATTGCTTCCTTAATCACATTTAATTGCCCAGATAAATTCTTCCTCTTTAAGACCAAATCTTCTCCATAATTTCCCTCTTAATTACTGAATAAATGTAGTAATTATCATATATGAATATCTTTGAATTGGTAAAATATAATCTTTATATCTACTATTGCCCTCTCCTGTCTGGTGCCAATCCAAAGTGATGTGTCCATTTTATATATGATTTTAACCCCTACTTTAGCTCCATTTTGCATGTCATTTGCACTAATGTTAGTGATTATGTGAGCTAATTCCATGTTCTAGTTGTGTTTGCTTCTTTTCATTGTGTTTTGTAGGAAATTAAGCTTTTAATAGCTTTTTCCCGTCAAAGTAGCAAGCATATGAGTCCACGGGGCTAACAAGACTAAGCATGACCTAGGAAGGGTATTTTGGTAACTTCCTAGCCCGAGTAAGAAGTATGGAGCTTGGGTTGATGAACAAATAAAGAAATGAAAGTCAAGCCCAAAAGAAGGTCCAAAGACCAAG